>NC_040036.1:5937636-6046764 GCF_003713205.1 Coffea eugenioides | reverse complement strand
TGGATCCACTCTTCTTCTAACTGTTCTATTTTACTGAACTTTTCGGCTTCTAAAAAATGCCCCATAAGGCTACAATTTGCCAAAAAGCATCTACTTCAAGTAACTGTTTTATGTAGAAATTCGTTTATAAAAGTCAATTGCAAAGAGTCTCTTTTTCCAAATCACGTGAAAAAGTAATAATAATAACTTTTAGATAGAATTTGGCAAAAAGAACTTGCAAAGTATTTCGCCAGTTGGTGTCATGCAGCTGACGGTGGGTGGAGGAAAATGTATTAAACTCGTCGACAGCAGGATTCGAACCTGCGCAGGCAGAGCCCAACAGATTTCGAGTCTGTCTCCTTAACCACTCGGACATATCGACGATCTGGTGTAAGGATGACTAATTCATGACCCCAAGGTTAAGAACTTTGCGCTTCATTTTTGTATCCAATCCATCCAGCCTTCATTTTTTTTCCCATTGATATGGTAAGGTAACAGTTTCGATGTCCTGCATATATCTGTCATTAACATCAGTGTTCCTTCGAGTAAGTCTGCATACGGATCTCGAATAAATTAAGCTGTCTTTGTTAATACACGACCATGTAGAGTATATTAGGCAGAATGCTCCTCTCTTCTTAATTCTTGTGTGGGATAATTTCAGAAACCTCCCATAAAATTTGTCATAATATCACTCAGCTCTTCTAAACTTTTTAAAGTCTTACTTACCTCCCTTATCAACTTGGCAAGACTAAATATTCCTATCAAATGTCACAAATTGACAACATTGCCCTTGCTCTTAATAACTATTTAACCAAAAAGCTAAAACAAAATAAAATTTTAAAACCGAAAAGTGTAAATTAGAAAAAAATTGCTAGCTAATAATGGTCTGTATTTCTTTATATTGGAATTGTTGTGGGGAGTAGCAAAAGACATGGATAAATTGAATCTAATCAAGGTCAACCACTTATGAGGATTTTGTTGAGTAATTAATACCTTAAAAAATTTCGTGAACAGTTAAGATTACAATTAAGGAAGTCAAGATATTTGTTGGAAAAATATGTTTAATTCATGGTGTAGTTTATTAGGGAATATAGAAAACTAAAATAATTTCTTCATACGTGTGAATTTTTCAAGGTGTAAATTATTTTTTGTTTCAATACAACTAAAATAAATAATTTATGTCAAGAAATTTACACCTTATAAAATTTTAACCTTATTTTATTATTGTTGTAATAAATTTCATAAGTAGGATAACATAAGGGCATTATTGGAATAAAAGTTGTATCTTTCTTATATTTCTTCCAAAGGAGCTAAAATGTTACAATAAAGGTCAATTTAAGGGATATAAGTGAGATTTTTAAAATTTCAAGGGAACTGTGTGATATTATAAAAAACCTCGGGGGAGGTTTCTGAAATCATCCTTCTTGTGCTAAATAGCGTCGCACTTTAGACCGCGTAACCAAAAGCTTAGCGCAGTCGCCATCTCGAGCCTTCAGAGTTGGACAAATGAGTCAGTAAACAAGGCAATAGAGGGCAAAAGGGTAATACTAATGTACCATGACAGCAGCCAAAGTTGTGCAATCATGAAGTTAGACCAGAAAAAGGCAATCACGCATCACTAATCACAGCCTAAAGGTATGTATAAACATCTAAGATGAGAAGAAAAACTAAAAAATTAAATGCTTCAACTATGAGTTTATCATGTACTAGTATTCTTATAAAGAAGGAAGTAAAATCACATTTCCAGTTTCGGTGCCAGACTCTTATAATATATTAACATGGAGGGCACTGGAAAGGCAACAAGAGCAGACGCGATGGGCTTGATAAACCTCATAACAACAGCAGCCAGAAACGCTATAACGCACAAGAACAACTGCCAGCAGCTAGCAGATCATGTGAGGATGATTGGAAACTTGCTGGAGAAGCTCAAATCTACGGACCTGATGAAACTGGCGGCCACTGCTGAGCCATTGGCGCAGCTTGAGGAAGCCCTGAAAAAAGCCCTCGACTTGGTGGAGAATTGCAGAGATAAGAGCTATCTGTACATGATTTCATTGGGGTGGAACGTTGTCTATCAGTTCCGCCAAGTGCAAGACGAGATTGATCGTTACCTCAAGCTCGTTCCTTTGATTTCTCTTGTCCACGAGTTTAGGCTTCAGGTATGCCTACTATTTAACTGTGCAAAAAAAAAAAAATGCATTCTTTCTTATGGCGAATATTTAGTGGCCAAGAATTCAGGAGAATCGACTTTGATTCTTGAATATTCAGCTAAGTTGTACTTATATCGTAACATAGGATATCATTCCTCCTTTCAATTAAGGGAGGAAAAATGTGCATCGAAGCCAACTATCGTTTTATTCCTCCGTCCCAGTGCTATTAGACCATTAGTGATGGAAATTTCTATACAAATAACATGTGAGCATATAACAGAATGTAAAAGAGAGCTTGGAGGCAATTGAAGAGGATCATAAGGAGTATACCCTGGATGAAGAGGATGTAGAGGCCCAAAACGTCATTCTCAAACCCGATCGTTCCAAGAAAGATGCGAGTGTGTTGGAGAAGTCACTGTCTCGTAGGTATCCTGATTTGCAAATCCATGAGGCCCTCCAAGAAGAGAAAGATAAGCTGCTGTTTGAACTGCACCGGTTAAGGGAGAATAATGATCCAAAGCAGTACAGAGTGATTGAGCATCTCATTGATGTTACTGAAAATGTGGTCAATGTGCCTGCTCTCGCCCTCAATTTGCAACCTTATATTGAACCCGGGTAGTTGTTGTCTTGTTAGGATTAGGATCTGTGAAAGTCTATTACGAGTACTAGTATTCATTATCTTCATGGTTAATTCATTACAGTGAAACATCTGATCCTAGGTGGGAGTCAACCAAATTAAGGACGGATGCAGATGGATCAGAGTGGCAGGCTGATCTCTTCGAGTGTTGCAGCGAACCTTGCTTGAGTAAGTTGTCAGAACATCTTCTCAGTATTTAGCTAATGAACCGTGGCAAGGAATTGCATACAAGGTATAATTCACTTGCTGAAGTGCTCACAAGTTACTACCTTGATCATTAAACTTATGGTCGTTTCTCTTACCTTCTGATGGATCTTATTTGTGTTTGCAATCTTTATTCTGATAGTCAGCTATTTGTTTGACTTTTACATTTATGCACACAGGCATGAAGGCCTGCATCTACCCCTGTGGAATCTTTTCTAGGATAGCTAATGTGGTGTCATGTGGGAAAATAAGTAAGCTTAAATTTCTGCCGAAGTTTGTTACTTTAACAATGTAGTTATCAATTCAGCATGAAAACCACTATAATGACGAAAATACAGTTCCGTCTCCAAAAACATTTCATGAAACTGAGAAACTTCTTTCACTGGACACTCTTAGAAAAAGAAACTTGCATGAGGAAGAGGGAGTTATATACTGTAGGCATGCTTTCTGTTATGTAGATGCCTCACCTACTTGTAATGTGTAGTAGAATTAACTACGGTCATTTCTATAACATCTCTGCCGTCAGCTCGTGAAGAAGCATTAAACAATCTGATGGCCTACTCCCTCTTCTGTGGTTGTTGCTGTTATACTTGTTGTATAAGAGGAAAAGTTAGGAAGCTTTTCGGCATTGAGGTACTCATATTTACCTTGAAGGTCTTAATAACATCCATATGCTTGAATAAGTTTGCTCTAGCAGCCAGCGGAAACAGAAATCTTTACTTTCCCAAAATTCTATCTACAGTGTAGTGACTGATTGAGGATGCTTGACTTCTGCTGCTCCATTGTTTTACTGGCGCCTCCCTCTCTTTATTGCACTTCGAGAAATACCTAGAGTAGTCGTTACATCTTTTATAAAACCTCGACTCAACATGTTATGTAACACTATAGTTCTGTATGTTCTTGTTATAATTTTCATAACTAGCAGCATATAGTTCGAGATTACCAACTAAATATCATACTCATTACCTATTAAGTCATAATACGCCTTACTGATGTGCAACAAATTATCCAATTTGGTTAATCCATCAACTCAAGTTCCTATAGGCTTATAACTCCATGGGGCTGCAGGAGACAAGTTGTAGTTAGGAATATGGACTATTCTAAAGCACTAAGAAATCGAAGGGATTGGTTATCCAATTGAGATGGTTGACTTCATATACGAACACTAGAGGTACCTCGGCTGTGCAACGCACAGCCAGGGCCCTCTAGAACATTAGTTAAATACATAGTAACAAATGTTTTAGTACATAATGAATAGAAATATAGAAAAAAAATTAAGTATAAAAACAATTAAAATTTGCTGTGAAAAAAATTTCATATATAAAGTTAACCCCAATTTATTGTGATTTGGAAAAAGAATT
Organism: Coffea eugenioides; assembly: GCF_003713205.1. Taxonomy (NCBI): domain Eukaryota; kingdom Viridiplantae; phylum Streptophyta; class Magnoliopsida; order Gentianales; family Rubiaceae; genus Coffea; species Coffea eugenioides. The sequence goes on along the minus strand of NC_040036.1, from coordinate 6,042,433 downwards.
TTTAACCAATATTATGTGTAGGTAATAATACCAAAAAAGAAAAGAAAGCAAATCCATTATGAGTGCATTATCGGTTTAATAGCAGCATAGTTTTAGTTGTAATTAAATAAAGAGTAGTCATAATGTTTCTAACATTTTAATAATTAGAAAAAATATAGAAAGCCACAATAACCAGTCACTATCTTCAACATCAATAAAAAAAAAATACAAACTTGCATATTTTTCTTTCTTTTTTGAGAGAAAGAGCGAGTTAATCTATCCATTTAAATCATGTCTAATAGCATTACAAATAGATGAAAACATTATCTAACCAAATAGTTATAGAATACGTATAGCAAGTTAAAATAAAAACATGAATTGCCATATTTGTAAATCTACATATGCAAATTCAAATCCAACAATTTGTTTGATTGCAAATATGTCTTCTTAATCAAAATAGAATTTTCTAATAATATTTTGTAGAGTGACACTCTAAACTAAAAACCTCAATACTAACTTCCACCACCAAATGCATTCTTTTGAAAATTGCAATTGTTTTAGCTAGTCAAATCGACAAAATATTATTAACTTCTTTAGCCAAATAGTAATGATATGTCCAGTTCTATGCCTAACAATCATCTCAAATTCTAATCACATTATCTATCATTATGGGTAATAAAAAGGGATAAGAGTACAAAGTCATATAGAACCAGTTTAAGTAAAAGATTCTGAAATCTAATTTTGCACTTCTTTTATTTCCAAGCTATCATTTGCTAAAATTAAAACCATGAAAATAAACTACCTATTATGGATACAAGCTAGTCATTCAAAATGTTGAATGAAGAGATATAAAATATTATCTTCACATTCTAAATTGCTAGCCACAACAATTATTTTACCCGTCATCCACCTTATCCAGTTTATAAGCACTTTTCACAATTAATAAAACTTTATATAAATTAAAATATAATTACCTATCCATAAATTAAGAGATTCTGGTTAATTTTTAATTTAATAGGCATCATTTTTTTCTTTCTGATCATCGTTTACCTTGGATTTTCATTTATTAGATTTTTTTCTCCTCTACTGTAGTACTATCACCCTATTATCAAATAACAATTTTAATAAATAAAAAATTAGAATTAGAATGAATCTGCATAATGGTGTTATTTATTTTATGAGGGAAAAGTAGTTACAATTCTTTCATTGTTAGCTTAAAAATTCTTCATGTAATCACCACCCGTCTTGTTGTCAGTCTTTTCCAAAAATAAAAAGATCAAAAAGTATTTTCAGAATAAATAAAATATAAAAAACTAAAAAAAATGTTTCTTTAGATTTGGGAAAAAATATTCACAGCATCACATACCTATTTTGGGCAGAAAAGAAAGTCACATGAAGAAGAAATAGGTGAGAAAAGCAATAAGCAAAGGTTGCAGATCAAGACGCAAAAAATGAGAAAAAAATATCAAATAATATATACCAAAAAGAGACATTAAAAGTAGAAGATCATGAATCATAATTATTGGACTATGGAAGAAAGGAAATATCAAACCCATTCTTGATCTCCGATAATGAAATCATTCATTTAGTTAATTATGGACAAAAATGAAAGAAAATGCATCAACTAATCCAATAGAGAAAAAATATAATAAATGATTAATTAGGATGATAGGGAAAAAAACGGAGTACAAAGTGGAAACTAAATAACAAACTTGCAGTCTACATGAGGATTTGTTTAATTATCTTTAATCAAAAAGGAGAAAGGAAATAAAGTGAACAAAAGAAAAAACAAAGCAAAATGAAGAAAAGAAAAGGAATGGGCCACGTGTCAAAATGAGAGGAATCCACTTGGCAATAATTGGAGTTGCTATAGTAACTTCACTTTCTTCTTATATAATAGGTAGATTTTTGGTCACCTTTATTTGATTAGCAACAGGATAGTTGGATTTTGAACATTTACAACCATAAAAGGCATTGCTGATTCTGTTTTGCAGGGAGGCTCATGTGATGATTTCTTAACTCATCTAATGTGTTGCTGCTGCGCTCTGGTCCAAGAATGGCGTGAGCTTGAGCTGAGGGATTTTGAAGGTTTGTCGTTTACTTGCGTGGTCAAACCTCAAAGTAAAGCCTAATCAATTAGCTTTTAAGTATCCAACCAAAAGCATAAGTCTCCTTAATTGTTATAGAATTTGATGTTTTCAATTCTGTCCAGAATTGCAAATGGAACACGAGTCTAGAAGAGGCCAATTTATCAGTGAAAGGACAAACGAAATATGTTTTAGATTAAACTCAAAACTGATTAACAAGGCATGTCAATCGGGTCCACTGTCAGGATAATATCATGCTACTAGTTTATAACGGATTGTTGCATTGGTCTCTCCTCTATATTTAGGGCTGTGAATTTTCTGAAAAGGCAGCTTCTCCTCTGTTTATTTTCCATTGAGAAACTGGGAATTAATATAATTCATGAACTCCTTATATGTTCTTCAGCTGAACATGTCTTAACAATTTAAACTTCCAAGTCTTAATTACAGGTTGCCAAAGGAGGAAAAACATCGCACCACCGTACCAGTGTATGAATCCTTAGAAGAAGTTTTTTCGGAGCTTTAAGTTCAAGCTTCCAGCTTAAAATTGTATCTGTCTCCGTCCTAGAGAACCAATTTTCCATTGGCTTGCGGTGGTTCAATTTCTTCTTCTTTGCAAGCATCCACACTTGACTAAAAGTAATGTTGTGCTAGTAGTTTATTAGCTTTTGCAGAAAATGTAAGGCCAATTATTCCGGTATAGAGAATTAGAGATGGGCAAAAGAAGAAGAAATAGTTGAATGGGTTGGCCGGGGATTCATTGTGCACTGAGCTGCAATTCTCCACTCTTATGTGATGTCAAATTGTCAAGGGTAAAATACAAAAAAACTCTCTGTGATAAATCTAATACACAAAAAAGTCCCCCTTAGTTTCAAAATATATATCACGACACTTCGTTGTTTGAATTAAATTGTAAAGGTGACGGAATTTGTTAAATTTAATGAAAATGATTTATTGGAATCTAAAAAAAAAATTCATACGTAAATTTTAACAAATGTACATGTTTTACCTCTTAACCTTCAATTCTCTTTATTTAAAGAATAAAATAAATGATTTTTTTGACTTGTTTTTTATTTAACTATATGAGGGCCTTTTTGTTATTTCATTCATTTCCGTTAAGTTTAACGGATTTCGTCACCTTTACAATTTAATTTAAAGTACGGGATGTCGTATTGTATATTTTGAAATCACGATGGATTTTTCTGCGTATTAGACTTACCACTGGAGTTTTTTTGTTTTTACCCCAATTGGCAATCATGTCAGAAGGGCACTGTTAAATATCTAACTGACAGTCTCTCTAAGAGCATCTCCAATGGGGGTGTAATGGCTCCCCATTGGAGCCGTGTCATGCGGATTACACGTATCATACATATGATGCGTGTAATCCGTTGATTCTTCTTCCCATGGCAACGGTAATATAACATTCCAACGGCACAATTTTCTTCCGATTGAATTTAACATTCCAACGGCTTCCAACGGCATTATTTTTTAGAATTCTATATAAATACACAACACTTTTTACTAAAATATATCCCAATATTCTACTCTATTATTTCTTTTATTCTCTCACACACTTCTACTCTCTCACTCATTTAATTCATTTTTTGTGATTATGGATGAAAATTGGAGTAGTTTTACAAATATGTTAAATGCTCCAAATATAGAAAATTCATCATCCTCACAAAATCAAAACCCCCAAAATTTTCCAAATTACCCATTTTCTGGTATTCCTACAAATGTGCAAAATTATGCATTTCCCCCAAATTTATCCACTTCCAATCATCCATCAAATTTTCAAAATCCGCCAAATTTTTCATATCCAATTCCCATGTATCCTCCACCTCCTTATTTTAATCCAAATATGGGAAATCATTACACATCGGGGTATTATAACTTTGCATGGGTTATGGAGGCTCAAGTACTCCGTCAGAGATAAGGAAGGATTTTGATTTCGCCGGCCAACAACAAAATGCTGCATCAACGGAATCAATGCCGGACTCTCAATTTCCACCATTTTCAACACAACGTGGGGTGGATAACATTACTCTCACCAATGAGTCAATGGAAGAATCTGATTATAAACGCGTTCCATGGAGTGTGGATGATGACAAGATACTTGCAAGTGCTTGGCTCACAATTTCTAATTGTAGCATTGTGGGTAATTCTCAAAATGAAGAGAGTTTTTGGAAACGAGTCACGGAATACTTCAACGAGAATCGGCAATGTGGGCCGCCAAGAAAATATAAGGCTGTGAAATCACATTGGCATTGGTTGAGTCGAATGGTCAATGAATTCAACCAATGCTACAACAAATTGGTTGGAGAACATCATAGCGGGTGGAATGATGATCAGATCAAACAGCATGCACGAGAGCTTTTTCACCAGAATAAGAATAAGCATTTTGTACATGAACATGTATGGGTGCTATTGAAAGATGATCCGAAATGGAAAGCAAATACTCCTATGCAGCGTTCTTAAAAAAAAATAAGGACTGATGAAAGCGGGGCATACACTTCTTCATCCAATGCGGATTCAAATTTTGACATCGATGATAGTGAAGTACGTGAAGTTCGTCCACTTGGTCAAAAAGCAGCTAAAAAGGGAAAGAGAAAGGGAAAATAAAAAACGAATGAGCAAGATGTTGATGGAGAACTTAGTCAAATCCGGAGGATGTTGAAAGAGCACAAAGAAGAAAAATTGCAAGCTATGGAAAACTTAGCAAATAAGTTAGACAACTATAATTTTCGAAGTGATTATGAAATCCTATTGAAGGATACCACAGGCATGTCCGAGCAGCAGCTTAAAATTCATGAGCATATGTGTTCCATCCTAAAAGCCAAGTATAATATTCCTTAGTTTAGCTTTAATTTCATGGTTAGTAATGTAATTTTTTAATTTTCCATTTTACATTTAAGTGATTAATAAAAATTTGTTTGCACTATGTACTTTTATAGTTAATTTTGCATTTTACTATTTTTATTATAATATTAAAACTAGCCGTTGGAAACTAGCCGTTGGAAACTAGCCGTTAAAAACTAGCCGTTGGAAACTAGCCCTCTATTATATATTAGTGAGACTCCACATATTGAAACCATAAACTCAACACACTTCAAAATGTCTCAATATCCTGATCCCTCTCTTATAGAAGAAGTTAGAAAAGTTTTAGCTGATGAAATGGAGGACAACACAGAGGATCAAATTATGATGCTGTTGGAGGAGTGGCAAATGCACCACACTACTTCAAATATGCATCCACGTAGTCGAAGATATTATGATCGAGAGCGGGGTGTCGGGCATGTGCGGCTCTTTAATGATTATTTTGCCGACAATCCAGTTTATCCTTCACATATATTCCGCCGACGGTTTCGAATGAGAAGAGAATTATTCCTTCGACTTGTGGAGTCCATTACAAATCATTCTGAGTTTTTTCAAATGAGGCTTGATGCTGCAGGCAAAAAGGGACTTTCTCCTCTTCAAAAAACCACGGCGGCTATCCGACAGTTAGCATATGGAGCACCAGCTGATCAGTTGGACGAGTACATACGGATGGGTGAAACTACTGCAATCGAGTGTTTGTCACAATTTTGTCGATGTGTGATCGATATTTATGGGGCACAATACTTGAGAAGGCCTAATGCTAATGATGTTGAACGTTTACTTAATTTGCATTCCGAGCGGCATGGCTTCCCTGGCATGCTTGGTAGCATTGACTGCATGCACTGGCAATGGAAGAATTGCCCCGTGGCATGGAAAGGTCAATTTACTCGAGGTGATCAAGGATCTCCCACAATAATGCTAGAAGCAGTCGCATCAGCCGATTTATGGATATGGCATGCATTTTTTGGTGTCGCGAGGTCTAACAATGACATCAATGTGCTCAATCAATCTCCACTATTTAATGACGTATTGCAAGGATACGCTCCTGATGTTCAATTTATGGTAAATGGCACCCAATACAATAAAGGATATTATCTAGCAGATGGCATATATCCAGAATGGGCAACATTTGTTAAAAGTTTTACATCTCCTAGAGATCCAAAGAGGTTAAAGTTCAAGCAAATGCAAGAGGCTGCAAGAAAAGACGTTGAGCGAGCTTTTGGAGTGCTCCAATCTCGTTGGGCTATTATACGTGGTCCTGCTCGATTTTGGCACAGAGCAAAACTCAAAGATATAATGTACACATGTATCATATTGCACAATATGATTGTGGATGATGAAGGAGATGCAATAAGAAACTGGGATGCTGACGATGACGATCCAACGATTCCTGTGACTCAAGGTTCGGCCGAAAATTTTCAATATTACCTTCAAAGGAATGCGGAATTACGTGATCGAGAAGTACATCATCAACTTCGATCAGACTTGGTCGAGCATATTTGGGAACGATTCGAAGGCAATGACAATGAAAACTAGTATTCATTTTGTTATTATTTGTATTTTATTTGATTTAACTTATGTAATATTATGTTATGGAGTTCAACTAATTACATTCCGAATTATTAATTAAGTATGGATTATTATGATATCTTCGCATTTGAAGTATCAAATATTTGTTTAATTTCCTACATAATTATTTTTAAAAAAATAACAATATATTATTTTTGAAACATAGAAAAAAATATATTATTCAAACTTAAAAATTAATAATATCATTTTTAGAAAATAAAAAAATTCAAAATGTACAAAATTTAACGAAAGTTAGTACTTTATTTTTTAAAAATAACAAAATTAGTTTTAAAAATTACTTTATTTATTTATGGGATATGAGTTATGCATTATTAAAATAAATATTTGATTAATTGTGGACCCATGCTATTACACCTTGTGGAGTGTAATCCATTGTGAGTGAAAGTGTAATAAAAGAGGAGAAAGTGGAATACTGACGTGGCATGTGGATTACACTCCATAAAGTGTAATCCATTGTGGATTCTCTAAGGTAGGTTTTGTAGTGGATACATGTTCTCAATTTAACATCTGTCTAACTTGACTTTCTAATTGTTGAATCTCAAGAATCCGATACAACAAATGCTGCCCAATACCCAAGTAAGTAAAAATCTGAAAACCCCCACGGATAGTCCGATTAACCTGATAATTATTAGTAGGTTTTGTGATTAATTTTTATGTGTTATTTCACTTTGTATTGTTAAAGTAAGATTCTACACAGTTTGAGAGAATTAGTCTGATAGAAAGATTAGAATACCTCTAAGTGAAAAAAAAAAGTAAAAATCTGAAAATATTAGCAACAAAATCTGAAAATCTGAAAAGTAAATATCCAGAATTAGCAACAAAGGAGGCTAGGAGCCTTGGACCGGAAGCTTTTTGAGTGAATAAGGGCTTCGATGGACAAAATCATCCGCAGAGGAGGTGCGAGTTGGCTATTCCACGTCCTTTTTAATTTCGTATTTGCTGCAATTTTCAATTTTGGAAAAGGGACCGCCATTCTTGACTGGTTTATTGTGGGTGACGTCATGTATCTTGCGTACTCATCATGGTCAGACCAATCCCCTTTCGAGATCCAGAGTTTTCAGTTTTGTAAAATTGTCAATCGTATCATACAATAACGAAAGCACGTGCTAACTGCTAACGCAATAGATAATGAGTATATATTAAGATGACAAACGATATAGTTAAAAAAATGATAAATATAGTTTCTCATTACAAGTTGTGTTTCATAATCAACAACATTCAGTCGGAATTAAAAACAAACTTATTTGATGGCTCAAATAAATTAAAACTTCAAGCGGGGTGCATAGTGCACCTATTTGGTCCGGTGATGGTTCAGTTCTCTCCGAATTATTTTTGAATCTTTTTAAGTAAAGTATTCCCCCTCTCCTTAGTATAGGAGAATCTATCGTATCGAAAAAAAAAATTAAGACTTGATTAATATCAATGTTTTACGTTCAAACATTGAATCAAGAAATCCAAATCCCTTTTCTCTATTTTAAGTCCAAGCTTGCATTATAAGTTTTTCTTTTCAATACGATCATAAGTAGTTAACATAACTTAAAACTACTATAATTGATAATTCACATTCACATATAGTTGGACGAACACTAACCTCTAAATAGGATCAACTTACAGTTAGTGAAACTATAAATCATGGCTTTTAATTCTTAAAATCTCGACCTCTGACAACTAAACAAATTTCTTATTGGCTTCTATTATTATAAGTTAGACAAAACTAACACTCATAATGTGCCCCTTCCAAAACCGCTTACCCATTCTTTACTGTAGAATGAATATAACGATTACTTAAGTGTACACAAACTACTACTAATTGTATTGTATGTACGTCTAATTTTATCTACTGATTCATCGTTCATATTTGTGTCAAACGTCATATGTCTATATTAGACAATGATACGTGACAATTACGTTCGAACAATAATATCCCTTATCCAATTAAATTTCTTGGTCATGCATGTGGAGATTACATTTTCGCCATTTGCATGCTTGAGATTCACTTTCATTTAATATCAGGGGACAAAATTAATTCCACCGACATAGGCTCGCTCTTATCCCTTTTGTCATTTACGTTTAATGCCACAACCCAGTAATGAACGAAACTTCAGCACTACTAAAATTCAAAATTCTATAGCTTTAATGCGATTTATTTTGTTTTCTTTACCCTTCGATCCATAATTTCTATGCAATAATTTCTTTTTTTTTTTTTTAAAAAAAGGTTGACTTGGGTTCCACAATTATACGTTGTTCAATTTCATCAATTTTGCTTGTCCAAATCTCACTTGGAAAAATTTGGAAATTGAAGGAAGAATTATACTATTGATATCTCCTATTCTGTACCATGTTTGATTTTGTTATCAAAAGTTCAAATTTTTAGTGCAAAAGTATATAATTTGAGTATTTTGAAAATTTCACATATAAATTTAAAATCTTACACTTATCCATTCAATTCAAGAACAGTTTAAGTTTAAATTTTAATTATTGCTAAAATTTATTCAATTTTATATTAATTAATTGATAATCAAACTTGAATAAACTCTTATTAAAGTGAGTTTAATCAAGTATCCTGTGGCTTAAACCCCTTTTCAACTATTTGACTTGCGCTAGCCAACAAAACCGTTTGTCTACTTTCCTAGTATAATCCTTCAAAAAAAAAAAAAATACTTTCCCGGTATAACGGTACAAATAGAGTAAATTACCACGTTAAAACAAAGAAAGTCGGCCAATTTTTTTTTATTTTTATAATAACTAAATAAAAAAAAAACTACTACTCTATGGGGTGAACTGTAAAATTGAGAAACAGAAAAATCAAGAAAAAGGTTTCTAAACTTGCTTTACTTGGACCCCTTCAGTATAGCAAAAAATGGTGGAGTTGTTCAACGTCAACACGGGGAGGCAACCTGGGGGTGTTTCTTTCTGTTAAAGAACAAATCCCTTCTCCGGATCTGCAGTCCTTAGAAGCCAGAGACCTTCACGATCTTCCCCAACATGCCTGACCGAAAAAGTCCTTGTGCTTTGGTGATGATCTCTGTAAGTACAGATAAAAATTCAATATTTGATTTCTATTGTGATCACTAACCCTTTAAAGAATAATGATGCATTAATTCTGTGATCTGCAATGTTAGTTTCTTTATTGAATGCAGATGCTTGAGTTGTGGGGTTTTATCGTTTTTGGGAAGGGTTACTGGGAAAGGGATTGTATTAGTTTAAGTGAAGTTGGAAAAGTAGATAAAGAAGCGATTTTGGGTTTGCCGAAATGCTGAAAAGGCATAGTTTTGCTATGAATTATGGAGAACTTGTAATCAAGGTAGTGTAAAAACAGCCCATTTTTTGATCAAGTTCCGCTTGACTACTCGTATTCTTTGCTTGTGGTGGGGAGTTTTTCTTTTTGTATTTTTTTGGGGGCGGGGGGTAGTCGTCAGGATTTTGTATCTATGTTGAATGACAATGGAGTTCTGCTCGAGTTGATAAAGATTTTTACCATTCATTTGGTGGCGGTCAAGATATGTTTAGAGGGATGTGATCATAATTATTGATAACTACGGTTCTGTTTGAGGAGATAACTATTTCATCATTCATTTGTCCGGGGGCCAAGATGTTGGGGACAAATGCTAGAATAGTTATTTTCATCTTAATATTTGAAAATTTGATTGAAGTTGTTAAAGGAACTTTGGTAGGTTCATTAATTGGATAATAAGACATGTTTTTAAATTTGATGATTTCTTTCATTTTACACGTTCATTAACTAACATGGTAACGTTCTAATTTCAGCACACAAATAAAGACTGTTGATCTAGTTAGTTACTACGTATCTTTATTTATGCTATGAAACGTTTACGCTGGTGGTTAGTTCCTAATAGGCATCCGTTATGTAGCACAAATACTAGAATCTTTAAACTAATTGTCCTAGCACAAACGTCTCATCTCGACATCCAATAAAGTTTGTGCTTGGAAGAATGTATTAGCTCTTCTGACAAATCTAAGGCAGAGAGAATTTCCCATGAAGGGCGTCTAGCATGCAGTCAGATGTAGAAACATTATAGGAAGAGGATGTAGAAAAAATGCAGTAGATTATGTTTCTACTAGTGAAATAGCTAAAAGGTGCCTCATTATACTTGACGAAAGATAACTCACAATTACAGTCCGTTTGAGAGCTAAGTTCTGATGGGAAAAGAAGAGAAAGTGAGAGAAAGGAGTTGGTTTCTGCTGTTTGGGGATCTGTAAGTGACAAAAAAGAATGGAAACTGAAAGATAAGATGGGATCTGTTATCCTGCTACAGTGGAAAAAACTTTCTGACCATAAAGGAAGGAAAACAATAAAGCTTTATAAAATATAACTAAATGCCACTTCTGTCCTTAGATGTACATTGAATAAAATTTGAATGACGTATATGTTCAAAATCCTTCCATTTCTTTCCTAAACTCACTAACAACATTAAACTCTATTCTCTTCTTTTCTCTCTCTCTCTCTCTTTTTTTCTCTCTTTCACAACTTAACATTTCCCATCTTTTCTTGTCTATCCCAAACTCCCAAACTCCCAAACTAGCCATTAGTCTATGACATTATTACTTACCCCAGATTGTGTAAAACCTAAACTCACATCTTTCAATTTGCACCTGTTATTTGTAAGTGGACTCGTCTGCTATGACTACTTTGATGGCTAAGACTGGACTGGGGGAAGGAAAGTTGCTGGAAAGGGTTTATGTGCTGGGAGCGTGGGACATCATGATGTATGCAAAATGGAATAACGCCTGATATGCTGTTTGCCTGCTCATTATGCAAAAGCTATTATGGTTTGTCCTGAGGAAGGAAAAACTAGAGTGAATAAGATAACACGAAAAGATAGCTAAACAAATGTTTTCTCCGCATTTTTTTTTTCTTAGAGATAGCTTTTTGTTTGATGAATTTCCCTTGGCTTATATGGCGATTACTGAGTGATTTCCACATCAATTCTGCAGGGGCTCTAAAATCTAGAGTCTTCGAATTGATTTTGGAGGTAGAGACGGGTAGAATACTTTCTAGGACTCTTACTACTCTATTTTCATATGTTAACAAGATTGAAAATGTTCAGGATAGATCCTGAAGTTCGGAAGATAAATTGCGTGTTAAAAGTTATGACTTACTGCTCAATAGTGGGCATAATGAACTGGGGTATAAATGATGATGAAACCATGACTTGCGACATAAGAATTTGCAAGGAGAAAATTGAAATAGGAGTTGGCCGGTTTGTACATATACACCTTTATGAGTTGTTTTTGGTTCTTTAGTTCATGTAATTGCACTATATGGAGGTGGAGTGACTGCAATTTTGTATAAAGATTTCCTTTATTGGGTTTTTTTAATACTACCTTGTAAAATTTCCTTCTTTACCTTTTTTTGACTGGTAATGTCTATGTTAGTGTCGTTTCAATTTTACTCTCCTTGTTTGGAACAATCTCCAGTTCGTTCTTCTTGTCTTCCTCAACATAGGGTTAATTAAATCATCCGTATTCTGCAGGTGTCACTTTAGCCACTGAAAGAGGCAACATTTTCTGTGCATAACGTGCTTAAAGATTAACTCTGGTTGATTTGATTGATATGTTCAGTTGAAGAAGCAAATGATGGGCTGCCAGAGTCTGATATGAAACACTACTTCGCCCATCTTTTATAAATTTCCGGAAATATGGTATTCAATAAAGTTGCGGAGTTCTTTTCTGCTGCAGGAACTTATCTATCAGTGCCTAAGTCTTCTAATCCCTCACCAGGATTGCCTCCTCTGCCAGTCTCTGTTCGTGGGTTTTCTTTTGCAAGCAAAGGGCAGAAAAATAATTTGCGGCTCTCCTCATCCCTTCAAGATTTCTCTACTTATCAGCAACTTGATCCTGAAGAGGGTCATAGTTTCCTTGAATTCCAGAAAAATACAAGTAATTCAAAACAGTCTAATCTGTTGCTAAGAGAGGATGCTGGATCAAGTTTTTCAAAGGAGAAGGCCAACCCAGTGGTTGCTTCTGCCCAAAAGAAATGGACTCGAGTTTTCTTACTTCTCCTCTGCGTACTATTATTTGCTTTTGTTGTTTATGTATCACAACATTTATACTTTAGTTGGTCTCAAGGGGCACCCAAATACTATGTAGTGCTTGACTGTGGTAGCACTGGGACCCGTGTCTATGTCTATGAAGCTTCTGTGCATCAGAAAAGTGATGGCAGTCTCCCTATTTCATTGAGGTCACTGCCAGAAGGGTTTAAGAGAAAATCAAGTTTGCAGAGCGGGCGAGCTTACAACCGAATGGAGACTGAACCTGGGTTTGATAAGTTGGTGCATAATATATCTGGACTGAAGGGAGCGATAAAACCACTTGTTCGCTGGGCAGAGAAGCAAATCCCTGTGCACGCACATAAGTCTACCTCCCTCTTCTTGTACGCAACAGCTGGGGTTCGCAGACTGCCAAGTACAGACTCGGAATGGCTTCTTAATAATGCCTGGTCCATTTTGAAAAGTTCTTCTTTTTTGTGTAAGAAAGAATGGGTTAAGATTATCACTGGCATGGAGGAAGCATACTTTGGATGGATTGCGTTGAATTATCATACTCATGTTTTGGGTGCTGTACCTAGGAAAGAAACCTTTGGTGCCCTTGATTTGGGTGGTTCGTCATTGCAGGTTACTTTCGAGAGCAATGATGGGGTGCGAGATGAAAGTAGTTTAAAGCTGAGCCTTGGCCCTGTTAATCATCGCCTCAGTGCCTATTCATTACCTGGATTTGGATTAAATGACGCCTTTGACAAGTCGGTTTTTCATCTTCTGAGGAAGCACCCTCAAATTGGTAGTGCAGATCTTCTTAATGGGAAAGTTGAAGTTAAGCATCCCTGTTTGCAATCTGGTTATAAAGAGCAATATGACTGTTCTCATTGTGCTTCCCTTTATGAAAATGATGGGACTCCTCCTATTGGACAAAAGAAGTTTGGTACTGGAGGAAAACCTGTAATACCTCTTCAGCTTGTCGGCACTCCAAAATGGGAAGAGTGCAGTGCACTAGCAAAAATTGCAGTCAATTTGTCTGAGTGGTCAGATCAAAGTCATGGAATTGATTGTGAGTTGCAACCTTGTGCTCTTGCAAGCAATCTACCTCGGCCTCATGGCAAGTTTTATGCTATGTCTGGCTTCTATGTGGTGTATCGGTTTTTCAATTTGAGCTCTGATGCTGCACTTGATGATGTCTTGGAAAAGGGTAAGGAATTTTGTGAGAAAACGTGGGATGTTGCAAAGATAAGTGTTGCACCTCAGCCCTTTATTGAACAATATTGCTTCAGAGCACCATACATTGTGTCATTGCTGAGAGAGGGATTGCACATTACAGACAGTCATGTAATTGTTGGGTCTGGGAGTATTACGTGGACACAGGGTGCTGCTCTGTTGGAAGCTGGGAAAGCAGTTTCAACAAGGTTGGAATTTCAGAGTTATGAGATAATGCAGATGAAGATAAATCCCGTTGTTATTTATTCAATTTTGATTGTTTCATTTTTTATTCTACTTTTCGCATTATCCTGTCTTGGCAACTGGAGGCGAAAAGTTTTCCGTAAGCCATACCTCCCACTTTTCAGGCACAATAGTGCCTCAGCGGCATCAGTTCTGAGGTTCCAGCGATGGAGCCCTATCAGTTCAGGTTAGATCCTTTAAGAATATCTGACTTCATCTGTTGACGATGTGCTTGACCACGTAGTTCTAACTTTTGGTATTATTACTAATCATTACTTTTTGTGCAAACCTCGCGGGGACTGGTAAGTTTTTTCTGTGTCTTGAGACTACTCATGCCATGTATTGTTCTCAGGGAGCAGGATGTCATGAGTATGTTGGTTAAACTTGCCTTATGTTAACTTCAAAGACCTTTCTGATGGACAACTTAGAATATTTATTTTCTCATTTAGAGCACTTCTTCTTTAAGTGCATGTTTCTATGTTTGATCTACAGTGCATTAAGCAAATAGCTCTTGTTTACCATTCAGAAGAAAGTATGACGACCTCGGAGCACTATAGTAAGCTCAACTAGATTTAAGACTGTTGTTTGTACATTCCTTTTCCTACGTGCTTTATTTCTGTTTCTTGTGATTGATTTTAGGATGAGATAAATTCCTTCGACTTGAATTCTCTCTCTCTCTCCAACCCTTATTTAGATTATTATCTATACATAAAAAGCTTTTACTTTGCTTAATCTTATTAGTGCTATGATTTGATTCTTCCAGGGGATAGAGTTAAGATGCCGCTTAGTCCAACTATTCAAGGCACTCAACCAGGACCATTTGACACAGGGCATGGTTTTAGCGGGGGTGGAATCCAGCTTACAGAATCTTCCATGTACCCATCCTCCAGCAATGTGTCACATAGTTATTCATCAGGCAGCTTGGGCCAGATGCAATTTGACAATAGTACCATGGGTTCATTTTGGGGACCACATCGAAGTCAGATGCAGCTCCAGAGCAGGAGATCGCAGTCTAGGGAAGACCTTAATACTTCACTGGCTGAGGCACACTTGGCGAAGGTCTAAGAATGTCCTGATTTTTTTGCCTGCCTGAAATATCCATGTTGGGCAATGTGAATCCAGTGCAATGGATTTGGGATCCTGAGCGGGATCAATCATTTTACATCTTCATGAAGGGGATGCCTTTGCAGGTGAAGAGCTGGCTGACTGCAGCTGGCTATTTTGGAGAGAATTTTCCTAAATGCGATTTGGAGGACGGTCTTTGGAAAGACTTTTGCTGCTAAATGATGGAGTTGAGCGGTAGCGGATGCAATCAGCCAAAAAGTCTCTAATGATGATTACTGATGTTGACAGGAGTTAGAGTTTGTGAATATTATTAAGACTAACTTTGTTATGGATCTCACCTAAAACAGGCTATTGAAGTAAGTTGACAACACCAATGGTGCACTCCGGCAGAAATGCAGACAACTGCTGAATATCAAGAGGGAGTTTTGCAGTCTTCTCACCCGTTTCTTGATTGGTTGACAAATGATGATGGTAAAGCACAATGACACATCTTAACAACTTTTTTCACAAGTTTTGGGTACTTACTCGGTTACTCCCATGGACACGCGACCAAACATTCTGTTATTGAAAACAATCTTGACAAATTCATCAGCTCATTAGTATATTCTTTTGACACTTTTCTCTGGACATTCTTGCTCACATTTCTTCTATTCTTTTCTTCCAATGGCACATAGAGGCTTCCATCAGTATTGTCAATTGGATAATTGACACTTGCGACACGAGTAGCTCATTTAATCTTCAGGTTCTAGTAGACCGGGAGTCTTCAACCTCAAAGTTCGCCTAGCACATTTGTCATCTCAAAGTTAAGAATAGCCGTCTGCTCAAAAATAAAAATAAAATAAAATTCATTCTAACTCTTATTTATGAATATCTGACTGGTGAGTTTGTTGCTGGAGGCAAGGGCAATAAGGTGAGCGGATTTTCACTTCCAGCACCCTCAGGCACATGCGAGTCGCCAGCTCAAGCTTTCTCTACCAGAAGGATGACCAGTTCACATTGACTATATATGTCAATTCGGTACTTCCGCTGTTAGGAAGCATTGGCTTGAAAGCGCCGGAGATTTCGGTTCGACTATCGGACAAGAATCCGAACAGCATTTGTCATGCTCCCCGTGTGCCCGCCTCCAGCAACCACGGCCACATACGACTTAATGAGAAAATTTTAGAACTTTAGAGATCCTATGAAAAAACAGAGCCGGCTGGAGAAAACCAATAACAAGTCAACAATCATATTCAGAATTGCAAGCTTTTCTTCAACACAAAAACAGCGCTCTAATTTGTTGCCCAAAGAAAGCCTAAGCTATTCGGGTCAAAACCTTGCATATTCAAAAAAATGACCAGTTAGCCTATGCCAGCCGCAGTACCATTCTTTTATTTCCCCCCCTCCCCCCTCTCTTGTTGGGCAGTTGGGCCTTTTTGAGTTGGTGATGGGTTCACCATACTTTAGCCTAGGGCGCAACATTTAATAAAATACCTCACCAAAGCTTAAAATGTGACTACAATTTTATTTCTAGAAAATACAAGATCAAGCAATCGAATGATCAGATACTGTCAAAACTCTGAACAGAGTGACAAATCAAACGGCAAGGGAAAGAAAAACCCCTTGATCCTCGTGTTATTACAACAGCTCCAAAACAAAACAAGAAAAATAAGAGGCTACTAGCGGTGGCATTAAGACTCGGCCCAAAAAAGTCAGCCGCACAGTTTCCTCTCAGCTGCCACAACTAGAATTAGACATGAAGACTAGAAAGCAGCCAATCTCCAGAACTGCATCCGTGAAAGTCACAGGTAGGATCCGAGCTGCACTTTATCGGATGGTAGCGACACTAAGCTAACAGAAAGCTATTTCTAGTGAACATAAAATGGTAAAGAGTTGCTCATTGTCTCAAACAAGTTATAGCTCAAAATGGTGTGCCTGAGCATCTACATTCTTGCAATTGAAAAGCCAACTTAACAATTTTGATATCCTGCTGCTCGCATGTCTGTTTTCTGATTGTTCTACATTTACATTGCAAAGTGCATCGTAGTCGTGCTTCAAATGAGGTGCAGCTATTTGTTGCTGAAAGAACAGGGAATGGATTTTTAACAAATTAGATTGAAACATAATTTCTTAAAACCCAGTTCAGAATACTGTGATGTGCTATCAAGAAGTGATACCTTAAACACGTCAAATGGACATAAATCAGAGTTCTTGCAACCCTATACACAAGGAAAAAACCATAGACAAAGTTAAAAGTTAAAAAGAATGAGAGGGAACATAAAAGAAAGCTGGAAAACATGGCCAGGGTCCAAAAACAAGAAAGGAAAAAAAAAAAAAAACTCCTCATACAGCTAATGTACTACAAAGAGTTGAACAATTACCTATTAGAAAGCGCAAAAAATTAATTGAAAGGAAAAGAAAGAAAAGAAGAAGCATGCACTTTGAAAAGAATTTTCAAAAGTTCCAGTTCATGACAGATAGATAAAAGATTGACTGAGAAAATGGAAATGATTAACATTTGCTGGCATCAGTATTTGCTAAAACATTTGCTCATTGCAAAAATAAAAGAACAAGTCGATGAAGTCTTTGTATGACAAATAGATTAACACAAGGAAGATGTTCTCATAAAATCCATGAAGAGCTTACCGGCATTGGAACTGGATGTTCATTATGTTGTACATGTACAAAATACTTGCTTGAATTGTTGTCAGAGCAGCTGTAGAGGACTAATACATTGTTTCCAGCAAAAGGTGCCACAATGCTACCTTTCCAGTTCCTCTTTTGCGGTGGCTTAGGAGGCAGTTGTAAAGGTTCTTCCCTTTGTATTCGGTCAAATTCTGCAGTATCCAGTAGGAATAAGACTACTAATAAGCGGCATATAGAAATATAACCAAGGATGCACAAAACGTGAATACACTCACCTGGTCCTTCAAGAAAGAGTCCAAGTAAACAAGAAAATGGAAGCAATGTTTCTGCATGAGCAAAACGCAATCTTGCCTTCTCATAACTCCCTGGGACATATCCCTCTGCAAAAAAAAAAACAATTTTGATGTCCCAAATCAGCTAGACTGGTGAATCCTCAGTTGACAGAGCATGTCCACTTCTTCTGCTGCTGTCAAACCACTTTACAAGAATCCAATAATGCATTGGAAAAGCTTTTGATTTCCACGGTTACTATATGGTCATAAATTAGGAATACTATGCCAACTCACAAGTCAATTTTATGCAAGAACACAAGAATTCCACTTAAGCAAAATGACTGGCACTAAGATAACATGCACGGTACAGGAAGGAACATTTTCAGTTCCTTTTCTCTGAGACGGCCAGCATACACTCACATTATATTGGAACCATTTGACCTAATGGCTTTCCAACAATGTCACTAGAACTTAACTACAGATGCATGAATTCTGCCTATTTCCTTTCCCTTGACCAACTTTATCTGCTTCCACTCTATTTCTTTTTATTATTTCAAACTTCCTTAAGCTAAAGTAGATTTCTTATTTCTTTAGTCCATCTTGCACCAAACACTAAATCGTTCAGAAAATCTATTGGTTTACTAATACAATGGGTACTGATTTAGAATACCGCCTACTTTAGACTGGCAACATGTTATAGTAAAATTTCAGATCCGTCAAAATAATTTTCTTCACATAACTCAAAACTTCAACTCCCTTGTCCCGCCAAAAAACAAAGTAATGGTATGTAAAGGTAAAAGACCATAAAAAATTAGTTTATTGGTATATTTCACCTTCTTTAGCTTTAATTGCTTGCTCCATGGACTCAATAACATCTTGAAGCAATGGCACTCCCATTCGGTAGTTTAAAGAATTACCATAGCCTTTCAGTATGAATATCTCCAGATCATCTGTCCACTCCAATAAAGCAACCTAGAAGATACTTTGGTCAGAGAGAATCAGATCCAAGGACTAATTACATACTGCTATAATTCCGACAATAGTAACATAATATACAAGATGATGACTGAACATGCAGTTATAACCAAAGCCCGTAAGAGTTTAGGGTCTGGTAAAATTTCCCATCTGAATTCCAGGAATCTAGGACATCTTCAAATAAGAAGCATGTAACAAGATTATTGCCAAGTGCAGTGGGCAAAAACATAAAGAGTTAGGATGTAACCTCAGATGGACTGAACAGACCACAAGCTTGGTCATATATCTCCAGTAAGGATGCTTCCTGGAACAAACAAGTCAGTTTGCAGTGAGATGATATAATAATTTCAATTAAATCATGAAAGGATACTTAATTCAGCAGTATGCCATCAGGATACTGGATACGCTGGTACCTGTTTGCATAGTAACCACAAAGAAGAAGTATCCTTTCTTGTGAAGTTTAACCCATAACGCTGAACCAGTGCAGTAGTAATTTCATCTAAGACAGGCTCCTTCAATTTATCAACAGCAGGTTCCTGACTTCTTCTAAAACTCTGCGTACACAGATAAAAAAAAAAAGCAATCCCTAAACTTTTGATCCTCTCGAGACAGTGATAAACATCAATCCAACTTTGGGACACGTGAGATACATTTATATTTTGTTAATATCCCTTTTCCCACCTCAAACCACAAGCAACTGTTGAAAAGGAACCATTGGATTAGGTTTGTCAAAGCTGTTCTTCCCCTAAATTACCCTTCTAGAGTTTAGTGGATGTTTAGTGAATTAATAAATAAGTATGATAAAACTATTTGGATAAAGAGGGAAATCTTGCATGTATACTATGTGGCTGATGGAAGAAAAGGTAAAATCAGCGACATGCCACAGTACAAGCACTGATTCAGAATCTAATCATGTAAACTCTGAGATCACATCATAAGATCTATAAAAGTACCTTATAATTTTGACAACAATCATGAAATCTTAGCACTGTGTCACTAGCACGGCTTTCACTTATCACAGCAAATGCACGATGATGTCCTGGGCCAAGATTCCCTTTTCCACTGAAGAGACCCATGCCAAATGCCACCGCACTAGCTGACGCCCGAGGAACCTACTCAATCGCAGAAGCTAATAATTAAGGCTAAGAATGTAATAGAGAAAATTATGGCTGCTGCACCATCAATCTTTTGTTGCTCAGAAATGCAGCCATAAAAGACAGGAACAACTTCGGTAAGTTGGTTGTCATGTGCATGTGCTAAATTCTTATAACAGATACGCTTCAGATGCGAAGCAAATACGAGGATAAAAGGTCTCAAGGAGAAATGTAAGTTATTTTGATGACACTACAAATTTGCAGCTATTAAAGCTATTCTGTGTATGGTACAGAGCAAAACCCAACACATAAGTTCTCATCAATCAGGCAACCTACCAAAACACAAAGCATTAATTCCCTATATACATCTATTATCTCCCATCCGATAAACCCCATAACATAATGAATTAAACCAACATACCAGTGGTCACCCCTAGTAAACTGTAAACCAAGTTCCACGACAGAAAACCAAAAGTTCACCAGATTGGTTCTCCAGGCCTCAAGAGGCATGGATAGCCTTCTGGCCTGCTTTTAATGTCACAAATAAAAACTCAAAACATGTCTCATAAATATATGTAAAAAAGAATATTAAGATAGTGAACCTGTGTTGCTTTTATCGGATATATGTCAGGGCGGTAGTCCTCATTAAACAATTCCGGAAACATATCTCTGATTCTAATTCCAAGATGGTATAGGTCATCTTCACCTTCGCAGATCAACTCCCCACCCGTAAGCTTTCCTTTCCAAGGAGATTTCCATCCCCAAAACCATGAAGGAATCTTGTCGGACGACTGCTTCAGCTCTTTTGCATCATGCAAGAGGACTTCCAAGCGGGAGGCCAGGGCATCAAATTCTCTCATCTTTTTCTTAGTTGGAGCACGTGTACCATGCCTTGCCTGCAAAACAAACCTTTTCATTTATTTTGAAAGTTCTGATGAAGTTGCGTGCAATAATGTGCTATCATTTGCACAGCATCAATAGAGTGTTGAAACTGTTGTTATGACAAAAGGAAAATAGATATTGGACAAGACATTACCCAACTCCAACTTCAGATTACATACTGTAAACCTAAGTTTAGGAAGCTGATACTCTAAATTTCATAAAGTCTACTCCCATTTTGGTAGCCAAAACAAGGATATCAAAGTCAAAACTTAGACAAGATACAAAATTTTGTACGAAGGAAGAAAACAATTAAGGATTCTATATTTTTCCAGAGTAGGTACGTTTTCTTTTCAATGCAATAGCATCATCGTACCTCGAAAAAAATGTAACAGTTTCTTTGTTCCATAAATTAACTGACTTAGACAAGTGTCTAGGATTCTTTATGTGATTATGAACTACTTATTGGTATTAGGATCCGAAAGACGTCTTGCTGTAGCTATTCACCACTCTCTCTCATGGAAGTGAAGTCTATGAGACTATTAGAGTAATGTTTGAGATAAAGATGACTAATGAGAAGATGAACGAGCTAGCATCACCTTTATACCCTAAACATGAAAAGTAGTGCTACCTATTACCACTTGAACAACAAGTGAAAGCATTTAAAACGTCATTATCACAAACATAGCTCTGAATCGTTGTTATTAAGTCACCAGGATACGCTTCACTGACATCCCAATCTTGAAACAATCAAAGAGTGATGATAAACGCATATTACCACAAGATTTAAATGGATTGGAGTACAATGCTCAGGAATTTTTGATGGTACAAATGAATTGCTTGTAATGTCTTTCACAACACCGTATCTGAAACAAACAAAAATAATCAGAATTCAGTACCGCTATGTCAAAAAAAAAAAAATTTCCTACAAACTTAAAGGCTCTTTTAAATCCAAATGACACCGACTCTATTGACTTAGTGTCCCCCCTCCCCCTTTCCCTCTTCTATTTCCGAGTAAAAGCTTAATGCTTTAGTAAGCGCAGCAAATCAAGAAAATCATAGCTAAAATTTTACTTTTTCAATTTGTTAAGCAAAGACAAGTTTGTAAGCTTTCCCAATTACTAGACTTTTGCTCCTTCATTTACGAAACAGACCGCAAAATCAGCAACACGCATGTGCATAGTAAAAAAACACTCCAGTGACGGTGCTGTTCGCCTGAAATTCTACGCAACAAGATAATTCCTCATTGTACCAACAAAGAAAAAACAAAAATACTGAAAATAAAAAGTAAAAGTCTCATTTTCACCAAATCGAAAATGTAAACTAAGTAGTATGTAACATTACCAACCTCGATACCGTTGAAAGATGATGCCGGACATCAAAGTTTTCATCAGCGGCTGAAATTGTAGCCGTCCCCGCCGCCGCTAAACATATATACACTAGAATTAGCATAAATCTGGTCATCGAAAATCGGAATTCTCTGGTTAATACTTTCTCCCTCTACAGGTTTCCGGCGATGTGTGTCGTCCTTTTGTTGAGGAATTTGAACGAGACCTCGGCTTTCTATTCCTGCTCCAAGTCATAAGACCGCGGCTTCCTTGCGTGCAGAGCAGTGTACTTTCACTTTAGTTTGGAATGGTTGGATGAGTTTATGATGTTGTCAAAAAAGTGCAAATGGATCGCCGGATGGAAGGCACGTGTAATTTATACAGGAGGCTTTCCCCAAAGAAGATCCGTTGCGTACTCTCATTCTCTTTCTTTATTTTTTGGGTCCAGTGGCCCGAAGGCCCATTATTCGGTAATTAATCTAGGGAAAATTAATGTGTTACCGATGTGAAGTTTTAGTTCTTTAAAATTAAAATAAGCAATTTGGGTTCTTAAGAAATTAAAAAAAAAAATCTCACTTTTGATCCCTGATTTCCTTTCCAGTTGAATTTTGGTTGAAATGAATCATGGACACATTATATGACCAATTTTTAAAGGATAAATATGGCAACTCACTTAAATATTGATCAAATTTCTCACTTAATCCACTATTTTTCCTAATTCTTTTCTACCCAAACCCTCTGACTGTGAATCTATTGTGCATTTCATTCTTTGTGGGATTGATTTAGGTTGATTTTTGGAAAAAAAAAAAAATCGAGTCTAATCAGTGAATGTTGTTTTGGAGGTTTTTTAATGACTAACTTTTCAGTTAATTTTGTGGTGTAATGGGTTGAAACAAAATGTTTGTCTTACTCTTATGAAAGTTCCTGCAGGACGAATTGGATCATTTTTATATGTTTTGCCATATTTCGGTCTTTGAGTATGAAAATGGCATTCTCTTGTTTGCAGTTATCTGATTCAAATTTCTCACAGGACATTGATTTTTAGGATCGAAGAAGTCATTCAGTGTAATTTGATAGTAATTTTATTTGAGAAATTAGAGTAAGAAATTTAAAATTTGTTTGAACTTTTGATTTGTGTTTATGTAGCGATTTTGAATTTGATTTAAAAGTTGAGTATGTTTGAAATGACTCAGGGACTTGATTGATGCCAAAATCAAGTTATAAAATATGTTGAAATAATTTTCTGACCAGTTATGACGGAAAATCGTAAAAAAAACTAGCAAAGAAGGAGATGAGATGTGATTGAATCTGGCTAGGAATTCGACTAGAAGGCGACCAGAAACCAAAAGGTGAGTTTTTTTTTTATTTACTGGGGACTAAAATTATTCAATTGATTCTAAAGAACTAAAATTTTATATTAATAATACGCGAGGGACAATTGATGCAATTTCTCTCAAAATTGACAACTGGATTTGAATAGAATTAGGGTTAATCACATTTTATCCCCTTAAAGAATACTCCATTTCTCAGTTTACCCCATAACCTTTAATTTTACTCACTTAACCCCCTTTAGGACAAAATTGCCCTCGCATTATTTTGACTTTTCATTTACTTTGTTTTCCTTTGTTTTATTTCTTTTATTTCTTTTTCTCTTTCTTTTTTATTTAATTCTTCCTCTTTCCCACAAAAAACTTCACCTTAATGATTGAAATTAAAAAAGAGGAATTGCGGAGATCTATCTTTTCCTTAAATGATTAAAAAAATATTCAAATAACTTTCCTAAAATACAATTTTTTTAGCCTTTCAATTCTTTTAATTTTGGATTTTCCTCTTTCCTTTTTAGTTTCTCATTTTATTCCCAAGAAAATATCTTAAGATAAAATTGTGACCAAATTAATAATCATCAATTGAAATTTGTGACACGTGGCATCATACAAAAAATCAAAATTAGTTTTTGATGCCTTTTAAACCTTCATCCAGAAATATGCAATTACAAACTCAAAACAAAAATTTTCGTTGAAATGGAATTTCTATTGGGAAGGATGAAAGAGAGAAGAAAGAGAAAAAGAAATAAAAGAAGGAAAACAATTTCATCTTATGATATTTTCTTGAGAATAAAATGAGAAATTAGAAAGGAAAGAGGAAAATCCAAAATTAAAAGAATTGAAAGGCTAAAAAAATTATATTTTAGGAAAGTGATTTGAATATTTTTTTAATCATTTAAGGAGAAGATAGATCTCTGCAATTCATCTTCGTTAATTTCAATCATTAAGGTGAAGATTTTTGTGGGAAAGAGGAAGAATTAAATAAGGATTAATCTTTCCTACACTGATAGTGTATACACTATTAACGTTGGATGATTGACAACTATACCAAATTTAAATTTGAAATTCAACTTTTGCACACGTCATGAATCCAACGATGATAGTGTATACACCGTCAGTGTAAGAAAGATTTACTCATTAAATAAAGAAGAAAGGGAAAAAGAAATAAAAGAAAGGAAAACAAAGTAAATGAAAAGTCAAAACAATGCAAGGACAATTTTGTCCTAAAGGGAATTAAGTGAGCAAAATTAAAGGTTAGGGGGTAAACTGAGAAATGAGGTATTTTTTAAGGGGATAAAATGTGATTAACCCATAGAATTATACCTTGTACACTCCGGGGGGGAAAAATTTGTACTAGAATTATGAGTACTTGATAACGAAAACTCTTTTTTTTTTTTTTTTTTTTCTGAGGCTTAAGAGGAGAACCTCACATGGAGAAGAAGAAATCTCTAATTCAAGATGTTGTGCAGAATGAAATTAGTTCCACGGTCAACGACAGAACATCCCACGGCTAATTTGACTTTGAGTGCCCATTCTGGGACATCTTCGGCTGCCCATGCGAGATACCCTTTTTTTTTTTTTTTTTTTTTTTTTTTTTTTTTGTCAATTGTCAACCCTACTCCTACTCTATCTACGGGGAGGCTCAACTGAGCCTATGGGGACCGATGGGGACAGAACCACCACCGGACCAAACGGGTGCACGACGCACCCGTCTGGATTTGAAGCAAGCCACAAGAATGACATATTGGTGGGAGGCAAGGTTTGAACCCTTGCCACCAGCCCATGCGAGATACTTTGAATGAGCTAATTTTTCAAAAGTTCTTCTGAGATACTTTGCAAAGTGATCTTCCCACTTCCCACCACTTTCTGATATTTCGAATCACCTTCTCTGCTCCTCATATCTTCAAGAAAGTCTGACAATGGAGCTATGAGTTTCGTATAGGGTATTACTATTTCGTTACTCATGTACCTTGTATTTGTAGATTACTTTACTTCCTTTGGGACTTGGGATACTCCCTCCGTCCCACTTTGATAGTCCTGGTTGTTTTTTCACAATCAATTTAGGTAACTATTTTCTTAAAATACCCTCACATTAATTAGAGTATAACTTTTATGGAAACTTGAATTGATAGTAACAAAAGAATCAACTCTCATTAAATGGGGTAGATTTATAGTAACAACAACTTACATTGAATAAAGGTATTTTAGGAAAATTAAAATATAACTACATTCTTCAATTGAAAATTGGACTACAATTTGGGACAGACGAAAAAGGAAAACATGACTATCAAAGTGGGACGGAAGGAATGCTTTACTTCCTTGTATTTGTAGTTTCCAGCACAATTTTTCAGGGGTTTCTGCCACATCGTCGTGGCCGGCCTTATCCTTCGGATCATTTTTTAGCTCTTTGTTTTTTCAGCTTTTTTTTTTTTTTTGTTGGGCCTCCTTTTTCTACTGTACAAGTGACTGTAATTTGTAACTTGTACTCAAATTTTTGTATTTCTCAACCATTTCCAGCCAAGGGGGAAAATGGCCTTGAAGCTTAAATTTGACTCTTAATCAGAAGTCATCAAGCTGTGATCAAGTGCCATTTGTGTGGAAAAATTGAAACTTGGATTCAAGAATTCATCTGGCTTCTGTGACAGAAAAATCGGGTATCGACTGAACCGGAAAGTAGTCCACATAGGGCAATACAATTGCTTTTGTTTAAGGAAAGGCAAAAGCCAGGACTTTGGGAAAAAGAACAAAGAACGGCGCCCGCCCCACCATATTACGAACAATAGAAGTGCAGCCGCGCGCAAATGGAGGCTTAGAGCCCTGTGAAGATTCAATACAATTTGCAACTCTCCACTCGACCTGATCTTAATTTGATATTCAAAATAGAACATTATTGGCTCACAAACAACAGTAAAACACAAACACCGAGATGCCCAATCAATTTATGCCGCTAAGTGTTTGAAGCACTACAACGTCAAAACCGACATAATGGTTGGGAGCAACTCACACTAGCTAGAAACATATATATATATGACCATTTCTAACGCAGATTTAAACATCACTACTTAATTTGTCAAAAGGCTCAAAGCACGAAGGTCTAAGTTTCACGGTGCTCAACTACTACGAACCTATAAACTAAAGGCATTCATCATGACCTTTTTTATCAACAGCTCAAGCAAATTTCCGCAACTACATCCCCACCAAAATCTCTAAAGCCAACATCTAAAACAAAATGCTCCATCAAGCGACAGCTTCCTAGTGCTCATGAAGGAGCGCTTGATCAAAGTGCCAGACACCTGAATTTCCAAAAGAAATAAATGTCTTAAAGAAAAGTACAAATAATAATTTCATCCACAGGAAACAGCACGTATATATATAGAGAGATGAACAAATTGAAGCATGAGAAGTTAGTTCCAACTGTACCATGTCCTTTGCCCACTCTTCTCAGCTGAGCCACATACTCCGAGATCTTCTTTATTGCCTCCACCTATTAACGAGAACCCAAGTATTGTATTAAAAAGCATGCAACATACACATAAGTAGTAGACTTGATTTGGGGTTTATCTGATTACTATAATTTTAGTAACTACATAAGAGCAGAGGCCTTCTTATCACCTGCTCAACTAAAAATTCACTTTCAACAAAATCAGCCAACTGCGCGTCGTTGTTTTGGGTGGCAACCTGTTGCACAAAGTTAAAACACAGCTCAGCAAAAACCCATCAAGTATCTGGTCCCAAAATTTCACAACTCAAATTCATGGTTGGTTGAAGGACCATGATGATATTCAAATCAGAACTTAATTGGACCCAACTCTAGATGATGTCCTATCACAAAGTAAAATTCGCAGCAGTTAAAAAGAACCCAAAAAAAAAAAAATTAATGTTGTATGTCTTACACCATGTAACTTGAGAAGCTTCTCATTCACCAACTTCTCGAAACACAATGCAATCTCCATAGCTGTGTGACAAATCAGAACCAACCTTAAGTTGATACCAGAAACATCATAAACAGTAACAACGACGAAAAGTTCAAAAGACAATCCAGGGAAGATAGAAATACAAAGGGGCTAATTAGGCAATTCTAGACAAATCCTTACAAAAGGAACCATTTAAAATTCATTCCCATTAATCAAAAATAGTGACAACACACTAACAAACGAAAGGAGAATTAACTGTGTGCCTGCGAGTGAAAACTACTTGGGTGATATTTTACACGGGATATTGCGCTACTAATTAATGAAATCAAACATGCTGAGCTAAGGCGGCCCATAGCAAAACCTGGTCCCTGTTTGTTGTTGATGTTACATGTCAAAAAATGGCCAAAGATCATTGGTAAGTCACCCATATAAAAATCTAGTCCTCATTTAATAATGACACATACTATTCCAAAGAAAATAGCCACCCATTCATTTGGATAAGCATTGGAATGGAAAATCATTTACTACTTATTAAAAAAAATCAGGGAGTCCATCAACAAAAGCTACAACAGCATTACCATTCAGTGCGTCTCCTTTTTCTGGGTGATCGAACTCGGTATTTGGCTTGTTTATGCACTCCAACTTCACTCTCCCACCTCGTTTGTTCTGTTATAGGAGCGTAATAATGAATCTCGAGAAATTAAAACGCATACAAGATATCTATATATATATATATAATTAAAACCAGAATGGATTAAAAATAAAACGATGCGTATCAACAAACACCTGATACTCCATCAATTTTTCAGCATGGTCCCTTTCCTCCTCACTGGATTCCTTGAAAAATCTACGAAAATGAAATAACAATTTAAAAAAAAAAGGAATTATTTAGAAAATTTGCCAACATATAAGTGAATATAGTACACAGTTAAAAAGGTTATGCGAAATATTACTTGGCAAGACCCTTGAGAGCAACGTTATCCCTATCAAAATAGGCAAACAGGGCATGGTATATGTACGAAACAGTATATTCCACACTGCCACAAAAAGGGAAGGAAAAACATATCAAAAGTCATGACCCGACCCATTATATCACTGCAAGGAGAAATGAAAATTTGAGAGACAAACTTGATCTGTTCGTTGATAGCGGCTTCGCAATCATCAACAAACTTGTGGCGAGCAAGGGACGCTTGAGGGGCGGAAGGCACAAGCATAAGCTCCTTCTTCACTTCTTCAAAGGGCTCAAAAAGGATACCGGTCAAAGGTTGATTGTTGGTTTCCTTCTTAGCATACACAACCAAGCCCCCATTTCCATCCCTCGCCGGGAAGTTCTTTGTCAACACAGAGCCTTGGCGAGAAAATTGGGTAGAAAACGAAAACAGGGGACCCAAGTTCTCCCCTTTAGCAGGATTCAGAAGCGCAAAAGCAGGCGCAGCCTTCAGCATCATTCTCTCTTTTTTTTTAAAAAAAACGAAGAAACAGCCGTGGCTGTGGAGTTTAGAGGGGGGAAAATCTTTGAGGAGAGAGATCTGCGATGGTGAGTGACTCGGAAGGGAGTGTGGCGAGGGTAAGATATAAAGCAGAGGGAAATGGTGAGGACCGTTGGATGATTGACACGTGAAGGGACAGGATTGAATGATGGGAACAGGCGCGTGGCAGACTCGTGGTCGTGGCAGATATGGATACCTGAAGATGCTTCTGGGCTGTTTTGTCGTGGAATCCCAATGGGTTATCTGTTCCAGCTGGTCCGCCTCAAAAATGTTTTTCCAGGCAACATTTTCTCTCTTTTTTTTTTCCTTTATTTTTCGAGGTCTACAGTTTCTTTTCTTTCCTTTTTGGCTATTAAAAAATGTGTTTTTGTTTGGAAAGGTAATCTGATTATTGTGGCCTTTTCCGGGGAACTATAACGTTGTTACTTTGAGAGGGCAAAATCGCAAAAGTGGGGAGGTAGGATCTTGTTTTTATTTTGGGTTTGCACTGTTACGAATAATAATAATCTTTTTGAAACTCGAAAAGCAGTGTGAACGCATCAAGATCCCCAATGCAGAGAACAATTGGAAAATCTTTGAATTATTGATTTGATTTATGAAAAGAAAATTATTGATTTGTTTATTTCGAACTTAATAAATGGTAGGTACATTCGTAGATATTTATGAGATCCGCACATTCAATCCTCTATTTCTTCCTCTCTTTTTTCCCCCTTGTGCTTTATACGGCTTATAAGTGTAATCTCATTTAAATTGAAAGCAAATCAACCTATTTTGACGTTGCAGTCGCTATGAAGAATAAAACAAGTCAGCTTTTTAGCAGTGCTGCTAGTGGTTTCGTTTAACCAATAATACATGAAGAAAGAGAGAAAATTCTATGGTCCCCTTCTTAAATTTTATCGTTCAGTAGTTTATATTTTAATGTTTTAAATTTTTACACTCTCGAGGTCAAAAAAATGCTTGTTTTACTGTCTAGCGGTAAATTAAATTCAATTTTTTTGAGTATAAATGGGAGGTTTTGAACTTGAGGTCTCTAACTTAAATTCAAATATATGATAACAAAAAGAACCGTAGAATCTCCAACAAAAATATAGGAAAATTCAATGTTCACTTTAGGTTCTATTCCTTCAGTATATATCTCTTAATGATGATAGTACTTTAAATTCTAAAATTTGAATTTGTTACAATCTAATAATCAAAATCACTTCTTTTATAAACCAACGGTAAATTTAATTTGAAATAATTTTTTATACACCGATAGTGTAACGATTTTTTTACACTAACAATTTTAAATATACGATACATGCGCATGATTTAAAATTCGAATTTGAATTTATATTGTACAACACAATTTAAACCTACACGTGCTTGTACACAGGAACGATGGTCTGTGCAATTCTAAGGCGAGTTGGAAAGCGACCAGCAGCAAATAATTCTTGAGGCACCCATCTTCATCCAGAAATAAAACTCCGTGCTATTCTTTTAAAATTGAGATGCAAGCTTGAAAATTCCAGGAAACTAAGGTTGTGTTTGGATTGCATTTTTCGTCATTTTTCATGAAAAAATTACTGTAGCGATTTGATATATGTGATGGAAAAATATGATAGGAAAATATGATCACGAAAAACGACAATATTTTCCGACAGAAACAAGCAATCCAAGTATGGCCTAATAGTACATAACAAGTCAATTTTTTTTTAATTACTAGTATTTTTTTTAATGGGGCTGAGCGATTTAGTCCGACTGATCGTTCTGAAAAGGGAAGCGCTGACATAAATAAATACAAGCAAACTGAAAAGGAAACTCGAGAAGCATATGCCAATTCATTTGGCCAGGGGTACTTAAATGGTTAATTGTCCAAAATAAGTAATTGTGGTAATTGGAACCCACTGCCCTCGAACTGCCAATTGCTGCTAGCTCACGAGATATCAACTGGACCACGAATCAGTACATCAATTCAGTTCGTGGTATACATCGATATTGACATGGAAAAGGAGGAGGATGAGACAGAAATACTCAATCACTAGCCCTGGACCGTTTACCGGTCCAGAAAGTGAGGTAAAATAAAGAGAGGATTACCTCTTTCCTCATATTTGTTTGACAAGAACATCTTTTCAGAGGAAAAAAAATAGGTAGTTAGTGACAGTTATGGACATTTTTTCTGTAAAATTTGACATAAAATAAGATTTTAAAAAAATTGAAGGGAAGTGGTTGAAAATTTTCTAAAATTTTTGACTAAAAATTAACAACAAATATAAAAGCACCTAAATTTCCTTGTACGTCTCACACTTTTCTTTACTTACTTACAATTAGAGTTGCAAATGAATCGAACCGCTCACAAGTGGTTCGAGTCAAAACTCGACTCGAACTCGAGTCGAGTTCAAACCGATCAAATAAAACTCGAACTCAAGTTCGAACTTAAAATATTAAGTGCTCACGAGTTTGGGTATATATATTTTTTATTTTTATTATAATAGTAAATTTACATATATATTCATAAAATTTTATTATTTATTAAGAAAAAATATTATTTTATTTATTTTTTTAAAAAAATAATTTTTTTTATTAGCTCGAGCTCGAACTCTAGTTTTAAATTAGCAGTTCATCGAGTTCAAGTTTTATAAAATTAAGTCGAGACTCGTATCGATTAGTCCAAAACTCGACTCGTTTGCAACCCAACTTACAATCATGTACCCGGTGTGAAGAGAAGTATGGGTTGCCAAATGACCAGATTGAGCGTGAACTAACAACCCTGCTCCTATAATGATGCTGCCACTAACCCTACAAAAAAAAAACCCCGGATAACGTTTGCGTTCCACTGCCCAACTGGCAACTATTTCGATTTTTTTTTTTTTTTTTGGTCTTGGGTTTACCAAAAATGCTAAAAAGAATATTGTTTATTTAGTAAAAATTGGGAAGTGGAAGTGGTGGGGGAGGGAGTTTAATCTTTTGTTTGAATATTATTTGAAATAATTACTGTAGTACTTTTTTGTGATGTAATGTATGTGAGATAAAAAGATGATTAGAAATATAAAATAATTAATTAAAAAATATATTTATGATACAAGCAAAATATTATTTCAGATATTTTTAATATCCAAACACACATGCTACTCACTTAGAAATGGTGGGCCTAAAACTATGGCCGGGAAGAAGATACAAGATCTCGATAAGAAAGGATAATGTAGGAGGCATTTTCATCTCGCACATGGAATGATCACCCAAGAGAAAGAAGCTACGAAAAAGAAAACAAATAGCTAGTAGCTAAGGTCACTGAGGCACTTCGTTGGTTGTGATGTGATTTGTTCCGGTCATGGAAGACGCTGTGATTGGTGATTTGATATATGTTTACTCAACACTCTCATACCTGCTCCGTACACGCGGCAACTAAGCATACATGCTCCTAAAGTGATGTTGGCTCGTGATTTTGAACGCAATGTGCTTTTGTGTTTGCCACGTTTGCATTGCCATTTCTCTTTTAAGCACAGCCTAGCCCCCTATAATATGTTGTCATATATTTTCATATAAAATAAGATTAATAGTAATGTTTGTGAAATAGTATTCTTAAAATTATAAATTACTAATCAAGTATGCAGCTAACAATATGAGACTAAACAAAACACAAAAATCATTAGCATTGCAAAATATAAGAGAAGATGACAAAAGATTGGCAAGTAGTTTGACAAACAGCTTAACATCTTCAAGTGCAAGTTAGTCTTACAGAGACAGGAGATGACTTGCTAAATACTTAATATAAAGTGCAATCATAGGCTGCAATTACAAAAGATCACATATTAAGATCCATTAAGGTGCACAAAAGAACAAGTGGTTAATTGATCACAGCCAATGCCCATTGAGATTAATTGATTGCTGTCAAGAAACAAGGAAAATTTATAAAACAATATGAAAAGGGAATTTGTTGTTTAATGGAAAGAAAGTTAAATATCTATAAATGAATGAACATATGTAAGCTGTTCATTCTAAATTGTAATGATAATAGAATTTTTTTTTTCAATATAGCATGACATTGCTAAATCCCAAAAAAAAATAGGTGCACTGGATTTTGAAAATTGTAAAACAATAAAGGAAAATGTTAAAAAAAAGATTTAGTGGTTAAGGTGTCGATTTGCAAAATATATATTGGCATAAAATAATTTGGGCTCTTTGTAATTAAGATGGTGCTATCAAAGATATTCATCACGTGCATGTGTAGATGGTGGAAGAAGTGTACTAAGAAAAATTTGATACATTTTTCTTTTTTGTAGTTATGTTCATATCAGTGTGGTACGCACAGCCAATGCCTATTGAGATGTATTGATTGGTGCCAAGAAATGTGAAAAATTTAGTTGTAGAAGAAAACATTACGTAAATGAGGAGTTTATAAAGCAATATGAAAAGGAATTTTTTGTTGAATGTGATAAAATAGTTCATTTTAATAAGTAGTCAATGGGAAGAAAAGTATTTTATGGAAATATGGCTGAAAGCTAAGTAAAGATATCAAAATTTTATTTAAAAGTTGTTTGTTTTTTAAACATTATACGTTTTCAATTTGACAAAAACTGTGGCCACATTTCCCAAAAAGTTAAATATCTATAAATGAATGAATATATGTAAGCTACTCATTCTAAATTGTGAAGAATAAATAATAATGTTCAATTAGTAATGTTGGTGAGAATGAAATTAGTGAAAATGCGTACAATCAAATGGAAGTATAAAACGGAACTATATTATACAGGCATATTAGTGAAAATTAGTAATGCTGGAAAGAAGTTTTAATTATACAGGCATTCTAAACATGAAAAGTAGACAAGTTTAATTTTAATCTTGAATGTTTAGGTTGTGGCAGTTGAGCTGATGAATGCCAAGACATCACAAAATAGCATCTTTTAAATCTCCATCGTCCTCTTGGGCCTGCAGACATAGTATAGCAGAATTTGATGTACATTATTTTCTTGGACTCAGGACGCCTTGAAACTAAGACGTCTTTAGTCACAGGAAAAAAAAGACGGAAATAAGACTAAGTAAGGGGAGGATACAGAAAAAAAGAGTCTTTTTTTTCAGAAAATAACCTATAGAACTTACCTTTAAAAAAGGGGGAAAAAACTTAGAAAAAAGCATGAGAATGGTGGAGGTAATCTGCAAATTTCGTAGTTGCGACATCAAAACATCACAAAAGAGAAAAAAGGAAATTAAAAAAGAAGGGGAAAAATCACAAAAGGCCAGAGAAGCTTTGGAAAAAGAAGGAAAAAGAGATTTTAAACTGAAGCAAAAAATCCCAACCATATCTTTGATTTTGTTGCTGAGAACAAACTAAGCTACCGTTGGACTAATAAATGAAAAAAAAAAACAATGAACTTTGACAATTAAAAGTAAAGCTCAAATTTGTTTCTCAATGCCAGGCGAAGAAGAAGAGCACAACCATAGCTGCAAACTCAGTTGCAGTTCTGGAATAATATATACTCCAAAATGCCATCTGAGTTGCCTCGCCAAGATACAGCTTAAATCCAGTTAGTATCAAGCCTGAAACACAACTCATGGCAACAATATTGTATCATCACAGCCGAAGATGAGAACAAAATAAATTCACCTATTTCTAATCTTTATTTGTTGTGAAAATCCAACAAAAAAATATCAACACTATAGTCCAAGAAAATTTAGATTCATTAAACCCTGGTAAGGAAATAAAAAGAAGAAAAAACAAATGTTCAAACCAAAAAGGAAATAACAAAAAATTGCAGGAATCCCAAGCTTCAGCATTTGAGGAATCCCAAGCTCCAGCCGCTGAACAACCGGACCTTATTCTCCTCCCATTTCAGATCAAAGAATGTTTATAGCACAAGAACACTATGGCTCAATT
Source organism: Coffea eugenioides (assembly GCF_003713205.1). Classification (NCBI taxonomy): domain Eukaryota; kingdom Viridiplantae; phylum Streptophyta; class Magnoliopsida; order Gentianales; family Rubiaceae; genus Coffea; species Coffea eugenioides. The sequence continues at coordinate 6,007,631 of NC_040036.1, read as the reverse complement.
GATTTTTTCACCATCTATTCTCCCGTGACAAAAAGGAGATGGATGAATTTGAATGGGACTGAGTGGTCATCTCAAGTCCATCGCTTCAAGGAAGCAGATTGGAGTGGGTCTGCAGCGGGCAGAGTTGGTGGAGCAGTTGGCTGACCTCCGCCGAAAGCGTCGACACCAAATGAAAGGAAAGGCGAAGGACTATACATACAATCAATATGGGGTCCACGGGCCAAAAGCAACAAAGCAAAAATCCAACATATATATGCGAATGAGCCTGAATGCTTCTTAACTGTCAAGTTATGCAAATGGTTAAAGTGGGCTCCACAGTGGACAAACAAGAAACCAAGAGTGCAACGTACAAAGCACAACCGCCACAAAGCACACTCAAACGTACAACATCCTCACACTTCCTTCAATGAAAGAAGCAGTGTCTAAAAGTTCAGCTCTGGAGCTGCCACGTGGCAGCAGCGGGTTCTTAGCAAATTTTTGCCGTAAAAGCTGAAATCTTTTGAGTTCATTGGCCCATTAACAAAGAACAACAAATATAGAGATGCACCACTTGTTGCATCAATAGAAAACCACGTGGCAGAAGGAAAACAAAACACTAAACCCCTATTTCTTTTTATATACAAGGTATAGATTTTAATATTTTCGGTGAACACATTTTAATTATTTTTTTAATTTATCTACATCAAATCGATAAAATACATTATTTAATAAAAATTCTAAAAAATAGCAAATCAAACGTGTTTCAAGCAGGGGTAACAATTTCATTTTTTTTTTGCTTAAAAAAAAATACTCAATGTAACTACTAAACACTTATTCTTATTCTTAAATACACACACACACACATATATATATATATACTTTGACAATATTCATTAGTAGATATTGATACATGTCACTTAATTATAAATTAAATATGAACTTTAATTTTTCATATGTGATATGAATCTATACTCGTTAATGTATACAGTGTTAGTGTATACAATATTAATCAAAAGTTAAAAGGTCGATGTAAATGCCACTATAACATGTTCTATTTAAACTAGTGCTCAATGCACATCCAATGTGTGTAGAATAAAAAAATAAATGATTTTTGTGATTATATATTTTAATAAAATTTTTATTACCAAAGCAAACATTAATCCTTTAAATATTTTACATAAAATAATTTTATATTGGTAGTTATATTGAAACGTATACTCAAATAGTTAAAAGTAAAAATAGTCATGAATAATTATAGGTAATTACAGTAAAAGTAATTGTTATAAGGAAAGAAAATAAAGTTCGTCAAGCAACCACAAGTATTAACTACAAACCCCTTTCTCGGACTTTATAGATGGTAAAATATGCAGACAAACTTTGACTGGGCTGGGCTAAGAATGTGATGTTGACAAAGTTCAGCAAATCCACACTTCTCCGAGCCCGTAACTGGTACTCGAAATCATTAAGAGAGTGGAAACTGGCCCATTTGCCTGTTGATTGTACATTTGCTACGCTCCATTATCTTCTGAGTTCTGATGGCTGATGCAAGTTTTTTTTTTTTTTTTAAATCGTAAAGACACATCCAGTTTAACCTATTCCTACTCCTACCGAGAGGGAGAAACCTACTCTATGGGGTGACCCAACTGAGCGGGGAACCTGACGGCACATCTATGTTGGGTTCGATGTTATGTTGTTTACGGTTTTACTTTTCCAGGTTTGTACGTGAATAGAAATTATTTTAGAATTGGACAATAAAGTACTAGATAAACAATCATGGAAGTTCATCAGAATTTCTAGCACATTACGTCATATTTTAACCAAAAAAAAAGTGAGAAAGGATTTACTATCACTTCAAATACACACAAATATCTGCTGGGCTAATTCAGCCATACACATATTAATTAAATAATACAATTATTTGTATCTTTGGTATATAGCACAATTAATTTCTCGTGTGTGACATGCATTAAAATATAATGGAACTGGGCTCACGCAGTCATTGGAGAAATTCATAGCCGTCAAGAAATCCTGATAAATCATTTATCACCCAACATTTCAGTTTTCTAGCTTAATGGATTGAAATATTTCACATAACGCCATCTGCAATAGCACTAACAAAGTCTATTGCACGATTCATCTTGCGTATGGTATGGTGCATAATATGTCATTCTTCTTAACCAAACATTTCAATACATACAAGCACGTAAAAATTTTAAAAAGACGAAACAGAGATTTCAAGCAAGAAAACCGGATGACAGGGAGGGAGATTCATTCATGACATAGAATAGAAAAGAAAATGGGTAGAAGGAGAAGGACAGCAACAGTGACCCAAACGAGCATCTAAATATGTAATGCATGAATTTAATTGCGACCAAGCATCTCGAAAATGCATCTGTGTGTATATAATTACGATGATGCTCATTTAATGCTTGCGTTGGAGTTCTTACCAAACAACGAGACTCTGTCCTCGTCTCCCGCTTTCACAAGGAAAACCATTTGCGTTTGATGAACTAATTAAGCAGAGTTAATTGTGGAGAAAAAAATGAATAACGTAACCTAGAGAATCTTGGACTAATGCTGTATATCCAACCATTTGCGTTTAAGTAGCGTTACTCGATCCTCCAAGGCTAGGTCCGCCGGCGCTCCGGCTAGAGCTGTAAACGAATCGAATCGAACCGAGTATCTCATGTTTGAGCTCTGTTCGTTAAGCAGTTCGAACAACGTTCGTGTTCGTTCGTTAATTTTCGAACTCCAAACCTGTGTTCGTGTTCGGCTCGTTAAGCAAAATTCGTGTTCGAATTCGTGTTCGTGTTCGACTCGTTTAACATAAATGAGCCGTTCGCGAACATGCTCGAAATGCTCGAATCCAAATTATTTTAAGCCTTAAATATGCCATGCAAATTATTAACCATTCTAAAAAACAATTAAAGCACTAAGTGACTAAATTCTATTATTCATTAACTATATAACTAACATTAACATAAAAATAACAAATAAAACAAAGCAATTTGCCCTCCAAATATAAAAGTCCAGCCATAAAATTAACCCTAAAATTTATCAAATGATAATTATGTCCATATTCGCGAACGTTCGTTAAAACTCGCGAAATACTCGTGTTCGCGAACGTTCGTTTAGTATGTTCGCGAACGTTCGTTAAAACTCGCGAACATGCTCGTGTTCGCTCGATTATTAATCGAACAAAAAAATTCGTTCGAACTTGGTTCGTTTAAAATTTCGAACGAGCCTTTCACGAACACGAACTAGTCGAAACGAACCGAGCTACCGAACAGCTCGGTTCGTTTAACAGCTCTAGCTCCGGCATAGTGTTTTTTTTTTTTTTTTTTCTTCAAATCTTGAATCAAATGCAAATTATCATTTGTTTGGTTCTGTTTATCATGTCCTCTAAAAGACCCTACTCTAGAGACTTGAAACTAAAACTTAGGCTTTGTTTGAATAGCATTTTTCTAGATATTTTTGTAGAAAAATTAATGTAACAATTTGATATATGTGAGACAAAAAGATGATTGATATATGTGATTTTTCACTGTTAAAATTAAAAGTACTCATTTTTTTTTCTTTCTCTTGTAAAGATTAGAATCTCTCCTTAAATCGAAATATTTAATCTCTCGACGATAATTCTATGTGTCATTGAATCATCCATATTTATCTTCATCGCATGGATAAAACATTTGTTTAATCTTATATCGCAGCATGTGTCGTACCAACACATGCATTGAACAGTTAAGTTCTTTTGATAATTCTACGTGAGTATGATGACGTTAAAATAAATAAACAATGCCGATTCGGTTGCCGGTTCAGTAGGATTTGATGATACATTTCATCCCAAACAAAAAAAAAAATGTTTTAATGATACAAAGTCACAAATTGTTATTGGTTGAAACATGTACATTTTAGAGCTGCATAACACAAGGGAGGGAGGGTCCAGTCAATCATGTCTATTGGCTCGCGGGCTCAGAGTCTTCAATTGATTTTTCTCGAATGAACATTTCTCAACATTAGTCCGAGATTCTCAGCAATTTAAAAATAAATCGCGACTCTGAGGAATTCATTTGGAAAGAAGATCTCAAGGGGAAGGGGCGCTACATTTCCTCTGGAGGGCAGACAAATTAGAAAGTTGTTCGGATGAGCAGCAGTTTGATGAGGCTAGAGAAACTGTTTCTGATTAAGAAAAGGGTTAAATGCAGAAAACCACCTGAACTCTCATATGAGTTGCACAATACACCCTCAAATATGTTTATAGGCAGAACGCACCCAAGGTCCCCTGAAAAGTAACGGATATTTACACACCGTTTATTTTATGACTCAAATGACAACTTTATCCTCAAATAATAACTGAACAGACAAAATCACCCTTCTTCTCCTCCAAACCAATCATGTCGGCCCCACAAATTGATCCATAATAAATTGGGTGTGTCAAAAGTCCTAGCCCCCACAATACAGATTACAAACATTACATGCCCGTGTCCGCTTGCTATATAAACCATCACCCGCTACTCTTCTTTTGCTCCCATACTATTATCATACTGCTACGAACCACCACTGGCAAGATTGCAGCAGTTGTGAAAAAAACACAGGCGAAGGCGAACAGCTCCAAAACTCCGAAAGGTGGGTGAGTGGATGGGTGATCACTTATCCGTATCCGCGACGAGTGTGGTGTGGTGGTGATGTCGGCGGACGAGTCAACAACTTTGGAGCTCATAAGACAGCATCTGCTGGGAGACTTCACTTCTAATGATACGGAATCTTTTCTTAACAACCTTAGTCTTCGTTTCGTAGATGTCTGCAACGACGATGATCATAATAAAACCACAATCAGCTCCGGAAAGCCCGACCCAACAACTTCCGAGTCGGATTCCGGCTCTTTCATTTCAGACCCCCCAAAACAACCCGACACCCCCGTTTCTCGTTACCTCAAACTCGAGCCTGATTTCTTCGAATTCGAAACGAAACCCACCATCCTCATCGACTCCATCTCGTCCAAAAGCCCCGTTTCGGGCAGTCCATACTCAGAAAATCCCTTCAGGCCCGCTTCGGCCTCGGGATGTCCGACCCGTTTGGAAATGGGCCCGGCGGGCATTACAGAGAGGTAAGAAGGAGGCCCTGGGGAAAGTATGCCGCGGAGATCCGAGACCCGGTCCGCAAGGGATCCCGGGTCTGGTTGGGGACGTTCGACACCGCCATGGACGCTGCAAAAGCCTATGACTCTGCAGCGTTCAAGATGAGAGGAAGAAAGGCCATCCTCAACTTCCCCTTGGACGAATTTTCTTCCTGGATTTTGAATGGTCCATGAAGTGCGTACGGGTGCTTTTTTTCCACACCTGTATCTTGAGTTGAAGTTTGTTGCATGGTGTGCATTGCTTGAGCTGCAACTATTTGGACTGTGTTCCATATGAGTAGAAATTGTGTATCTGTGAAGAAGAGGAAATACAAGGGGGGAAAATGAGAAGTGATGATAGGTTGTTCTCATTTATATTCACTGGAAAGAGGGCAATTCTGTCAGCAAATTCCACGGACAGAAAGTGGCTTCCACGCGTTTTGTTTCACCGTGAAATGTGTGAACGGTCAATTTTTTAGGGTGCAAAATGCCTATAAACATATTTCTGGGTGTTTTGTGCAACTTCCATGAAAGTTCGTGGGTGTTTTCTGCATTTAACCCTTAAGAAAACAAGAAAATTAAAGATTGGAATCATGTGACCGACAATTAATGCATGGCTTAGATTTTCCCAACTGCTGATTACAATACCAATCTATCTCTCCCTGCCAGTTTATATCGCGTAGTCAGGTTCGCATTAATAGCATTCAATATTTGATTTTAGATTTTTCGTTTCCTTCCCCCCGCCCCCCAAAAACAAATTTCTGATGCTTTGAGCCTCAATGGTTTTGCCTGCCAAATTAAATTACAAGACAAAACGAAAAAGAAAAGAATGGCTTCATTAAAAATCGAATTTATCAACCAAGAAAAATGTATGAAACCAATAACGACCACATACTTAGTTTTGACGATTGCATAAATTGGGGGTTGAAATGGAGAATTTATCAGATTCATGAAGCTGTTGACCGAAGCATGAGAAAATAAATGCTGCATAATAAGGCCATTAGAGGCCTTTCCTTTGCGATTCCATGAATATTGCTATCACCATAATTATACGATGAAAATTCATGGAAGCTCACGGGCAGCTGCCTGCCGCCTGGGTGGAACTAAAAAATCGTAATTAGGATTAACAATCGTACACAACTAAGACGTGCATATATATATATATATATATATAAAAGGATTAATCTTTGCTGTACTGACATTATGTACACTGTCAGTATTGAATAAGTGACAATCATATAATATTTATATTTAAAATTCAACTTTTATACATATATCACGAATTCGATACTGACAACATATACATTAATATCGATGTGTATAAGATATATTCTATACAGAATCACAACTATACATGCGTGACATGGTGGGGGATAATTCAGATAAGGACGTATGATGTTACATTCATGTACCATACAATTTTTATTGTTTTTGTTACATGCAGACACAAGTATCTTCAAATACAATGCGGTGCCTCCTAGGCACATCATATGTACAACTAAGCGCACGAGATTAATTATGCGGTAGGACCATAGTTAATCCGTCTCACGAAGTTGCTAATGTGTTGACCGTTGGTTTGATCAAGGCTGAGGCTGCTCCAATTTTGGGGCCCGACGAGATTATATATTCATTTGAGAATGGAGACTTGGGAGAGCTAATCAGCTAAATGTATTGTATTCACGTGAATGTCTGTCTTAACCAATGTTCACGTCTTTCCTTCGTATTCGAGTTTGAGTTTGAGTTTGATTTGAATTGAGTTAAGTTTTAGAATATTTTTTTCCCTTGCTTTTCTTTTTCTTAATTATTATTTACTGTTGATACTATACTTGCTAATGCACCTATATTTAAATCCCTTTATACTCTTTAATTAATCACTACTCGGAAAGAAGCACTAAATGGGGTCTTGTAGTGTTCCTTCAACATTGAATTGAACTACGGAAGAAGAGTCAAAGGCTCAAACAAGAACGTGGAGACCAAACAACTCTTCTAGTCCTTTGTATATAGTAAGTAGTAAATAAAATGCCGACCAATCACAAGTGCTGGCGGCAGTCAACCCTCGATTTCGTTTCTAGCCTACGTGTCTCACCTCAGGGCCATCGATCAGGGAAGCTGCCTGTCAGATTGAATTCATAGACTCTGTCTACATGGATTAATTCTAGTAAATCAAAATCCCTCCTCTATTAATTAAAATATAAATCGACTGAGAAATTCCCCAAGAAAGAGAAACCAACCTTATTGATTACTGCTACGACTTTCATTCACAGGAACACTACTTTTATTTATAACCATAACGTTCTGCCGCATGATTTGAGGACTTTCTCAGAACTCAATAATAACTGAAAAGTTCTTTCTTATCTAAAGATATTCTAATCTCAGAAAATTATTAATCTGACATTGGCACTTAAAAGCCTTGATTAATTTAAATGCCTTGATCTAATGAGGACACAGGAGGTTCACACTTTTTCTCTAATCCCCAAGTCCTTGGCCTCCTTTAATTATAAATAATCAGACTCGAGAGTTGAGAGTTCCACTCTCCACAAAGCCCCGTCTTACCAACAACTACAAGCTACAACTACAATTTTGGTTTATCCTCCAAAGTCCTCCATCGCCTCCTCCTTCCCCACCTCCTCCTTTTCTAGTTTTCTTTCACCAAGAAGTCGCTTAGCTCTCTCCCTCTCTGAGTTTTCCTCCGTCACTCACACTGAAAAGTGAAAATGGGCGGACATTCCCCATGCGCTTCATGCAAGTTGCTACGTCGACGCTGCACCAAGGATTGCCCTTTTGCTCCTTATTTCCCTGCCGATGATCCTCACAAATTTGCCATCGTTCACAAAGTCTTTGGTGCCAGCAACATCAGCAAAATGTTACAGGTTTCTCACTCCGTCCCTCTTTCTTCTTGCATATGTACTTAACTGTCCTGATCATTATAGGGATCGGCCTCCAGGTTGCAAGAGTGACGGGTCTTTGATTTGATTGATCATGACTTGCAAAACGTGATTCTTGTCTAAGTTGGTCAACTTTTCATCTGGCTTTGCAGGAGCTTCCAGTTCATCAAAGAGCAGATGCAGTGAGCAGTCTAGTGTACGAGGCAAATGCAAGAGTCAGAGACCCCGTCTATGGCTGTGTGGGAGCAATATCGTACTTGCAAAACCAGGTTTCTGAACTACAAATGCAGCTTGCAGTGGCGCAAGCAGAGATATTCTGCATACAGATGCAACAAGATCCAATGGCCATGCCAACTCCTCAGTTCGATGATGATGATGAAGAATCTTTTCTGCTCCAACACAACCTCCCTCAGTACCTAAACTTCGCCTCCTCGTCTAGCGACGTCATTCAAGAATCTTTCAAGAAAGAGTCCCCCTTTGGGCGTGACATGGTTTCTTAAACAGTAGCCTGCTGCAGTAATAAATTTATCTTGCAGTTCTTACTTTATACTATCCATTAATTATTATTTGGTCGCATGCTATAGCATATTCTCTGCCTATGTGTGTGTATATTGTACTTGGCGAGAGAAAGAGGGCTACACAACAAAGATGGACTATTAAGTAGCAACCAAAGAAATCACCATTTAGCAGAGGTAGATGTGTCTGAAAACAAGGGTAAGTTGAGGAGTCAACCCCAGCATGTGTGGCAAGTACTAAAATATTTGAACCACCTCTTCTCTCTATTTTTTTGCACATTATAAGTGTACGAATTACGATACGAAATTAATTCATCATGATTTTTTATTTTACTTCTCTATAACGTGTCAACTTTCTCACCTGGCAACAAGAAAAAAATTAAAGAATATTAACCGACTTAGATTTTCGGACAAAATGATTGCATATAACTAATTAAATTTTACACAAATTGTTCGGATATTGTAAATTCATCGCAATTTACATCTTTTGACACGATTCAAATGTTATATATATATATATGCTGGTCGAGTCAAAACTACTTTGTCAAAAGATTTTGTCTTTTCAATGGTTAAATTAATTACTTAATTGCAAAGTAAGTCCTGAGTGTGCTTGAGAGGTTAAGGTTATGATATGATTGCTTGAGATAGATTAGATGACTGCCCTCATCTCTCTTTCGTCCTCTTTTTTCCTTAATATCGATCTATGTTAGACATCTCAGGTGCAATTAAAGTCGATTCTCATATATTGGAGTGGAAATGCAGTCGATTCTCAGCTCCATTATGGACCCCTTACCAAAAACGAACAGAAAGAAGTACACAAAGGAAATGAAAATCATATAAAGAAAAAAAAATCGAAAAAGAAGAGCTGCTCATATATTGGAGAACATCTCGCAAGTGCAAGAAAAATGCTCGGGGCAGTGCAAGAAAATGCTCATGATCTTGTGGGAATTCTCTTAGGTTAGGAGTGGGGTAGGCAAGGAGGTCACGTGTTCTCTAAATCTAAGATTGCTTTGTCGCATGTTTCTATAAACCTATACCTCATTTAATGGAAAAAAAAAAAGAAAAAGTCCAGTCATAACGTTCTTTGCTTCTCTCGGCACTAGATGGGAAAACAACAAAGATCAGATATGGGTCTCTCGGCTCTGGATGGGAAAACAACAAGGATCAGATATGGGTCTCTAATAGAAAAGGGCACTCTTCAGTTGCTTTTGATCGATTTCGATGTGGAAAGTGTGCGCAAGTCAAACTGGAAAGTTTTCTATCCTCTCCATTAACTCCACTTTTCCTTCACTTGTCGCTTCTTTTAAGAAAGCGTTTTTTTTTTTTTTTTTTTTTTGTTTGGGGGGCGCAAAAAGAAAGCAATACAAAAAATTTTTGAGACTACTGGAGTTCTTTTTACATGGTACCATGATCTTAACCTCGATTTGTCATTTAGTATCATCCACGCTTCCACTTATGAGAATCTAATCGTTGCTCGACAGGATTTTAGGTCTACTTGGCTCTCAAAAAACTAAGCAACGCATGAATATTTCGGGCCTCTTCCTATCTTTTGATTGATCAAGTGAATCTAATCATTTCATTGGAGTTAGCCAAATCGCAAGTAGAGAGATCTTATAGCAGCGCAGCTTACCTGGTCGTGGTCGTGTAGTCTATTTTTACAGCATCGATCACGGTTCGACTCTCCCCAGAATTTAATGCGTTGGGGCATCCCTGAGGGTGGCACTGTTCAGCTGCAGAGAATTAGTCTGGGTGATTTCAAAAGATTATGATATCTCCGATGTCAGATTTAATGTTGAAATTCCGCTGACAATTAAATGAGAAAGAAGTAAAGAGGGGTTAAAAAGCAAAAATCACATTAGCATGCTACAAGCAATAGATGACAAGCAATCTTGGCATTTTATACTACAAGATGTATGGATATCAACATTAAATCGATTATTTCGTTTGCAATGAGGATAATATATGGACATTTTACATTTACCTCCATTTAATCACCACAAAAAACAAAACCAAAAAAAAAAATAAAATGAAAAGGTTACCTGGACACATTGATCGAACAGACGAGGATGGGAGCCCTGCTAAGTCCGTGACAAAGAGTAGCTTTCTGATTGAAGTGGGTCAGTAAGGCGGAACTTTGATACTAACAACAGCATAATAGAGTACAAATGTGACTGAATCGGGTTAAATGCATGAAAACTTCAAATTGAGTGGCGGTAGATGGACCCTTTTAGAAGCTATAAGATAGTCAATCAGGAAAACATTTTCAAGCAGATGCTCAAAAGTACAGAAGAAGTATATAGGAAGACAAGTGGGTGCCCTCCAATTTGAATTTACCCATCGACCGTCCGACTAACAGGAAACCCTTTCTTTTCTTTTTTTGTGGGCTCGAGGAAGATAATGCTTCCTAATGGAGGTAGTTTTGGTTGTCTAATCTCCGATTCTATTCTTTTGGTTTCTCTTCTATTTCTTACTTGCCGTTCCTGTTTTTGGCGGGTGTGCTTATGGAGGTCAGGTGACTGTTTTATATTTATTAAATAAAAAATCTATGTTAGGTTTGCCAAAAAAAAAAGAACCAAAGAGGCTCTGGGCATTGGCCTCCTTAAATATATTAATTAAGCTTTGAAAAGCCATGCGAATGAGAATAACGTTCACCCTCTGTTAACAAGAAGCGGCACATGTTCATACTTAACTCTGGTAGATTACTTGAGATATTTTTATTTTAAAAAAAAATTGTAACATTTTTTTGATATAATATATACGAGATGAAAAGGTAATTAAAAAGTATGTTTATGATGTAAGTAAAATAAATTTATGCAAATAATCCACTATCGAAACATACTCATAGTTTGTCATCTAATGCTATATTTCACCTTGTGCTGCTTATTCTCGAAGAAAATCACCATAACATGTTCCTAACCAAAAGAAGAAGAAAAAATATTTATTCATCCTATTCTTGAAACGATACAGGCAAATAGCAACTTAAGCGAATGAGCGTCCCTTTTCTACCCTTGTAAATTGAAATGACTAAACCTCATGCTCGAGCTCGGCCTTAAAATAAAGTAGATTAAGAACCTGGAACCTGCTGTAGTGGGTCCCACATTCACGTCAATTTTGCCTTGCACTTGTCAGGCCGTCTCCTTCTCATGTCAGTTCGGCAGAGAAGAGTTGACCCGTCTCGATGGTCAGCTCGGGATAGTCATATGGCAGCCCACCAGGTTGACCGAGCTGAGAATGAATGGGCCTGGTGGGCCGCGCCGCCCGAACTCATCGGAACTAGTTAGCGGAACCCTAGAAGGAGTCCCGCTATGGAAGGCTCCTTGTCCTGCTAGGAAACTACTACCTCCGACTCTATAAATACAACGCATTGTGAAGGTGCTAGGTACGCTATTTCTTTGGAACACATACTCACTTCGATTCCAAGCTTTTATTGACTTGATCGTCGGAGTTGCTCCGGGGAACCAGCCCCGCCGCATCTTTGCTTACAGGTCGGCACGGCCACCCTGCCCCCTACCAGCTAGCTCGGCAGAATCACAGTTCAGCTCGGATCTCGTTTTTGGCAGTCGCATCACCTGCAAATCTAGAAAAGGAGAATCTTCTAGCTTTTGGCTGGCCCCATCAAAATTGCAGACCTGAATTATAAATTTGAGGCTTGAAGTAGCAGAAGGCAGAATGAGGTCAGAAATGTAAAATGCTTCCACTTCTGCAACACCAAGAAACTCTGCCACTTCAGCAAGCATTTTGTCAGTTAGCTTGGGATCCACCAGTTTCTGGACATAAATATTAAACATAGGGAATGCAGAGTCTTTCCCATCTTTCAATTGCCACATTAGCTTGACACTAAGTTTCTTGGACCCTTCAGAACCTGAACTCCATTTTATGTATACACCTCCAACAGTCCAAGAGGCAGATGGTGGGAAATCTGAGTTCTGTGAAGGCATATGGACATTTAGATGCCCAAGTACAGCAGAATACTCGGATTGACTAAGAGCAAGCGATGAATTGGGACCATCTGGTTCCAGTTGAGAGCCAGTGACTAGAGGCGTTGCCATGTAGCATACAGCATGAATTTCTGTTAGCGTGTAACCGCCCATTGCAATGCTACTTTCCTGCACGATCCATTCTGGTGCTGCCTCCGCATTCGTAACCCGACGTGGCATTATCACAGAACTAAATTGGCTTGAGAAACGGTTCATCGCAAGCAAAGTGTTTCTCCAGGATGCAAGAAGTATGGATTTTTTGTCTTTCATGGCAGATGAGAACTCAAGCAAAAGTCCTAGAAGAGAGCTGTCATTTGATTTCACCTGAAAAAGTGATACATTCAACAAGCAAATTGACAGCATAGAATTCCATATCCAGGATATACATATAAACTCAGAAGAAATTGCCTGCTTTTGATGTCATCAAACAATTTCATAACCTTATCAGTCTAAACTAATCAAATTTAGAGAAGTTCCATGAGGTCCACATTTTTCCAAATGGAAGTAGCTAAAGTATTAAGGTTTTGGTCCATTTCAAAGTTTAATTATACCTATCATTACTCCCCCTGGTCATTTCATGTTTTCCAATTTCCACCGTTACTTTATGTGAATTCAAAGTAACTCTTATAATAGTAGCTAGAAGTAGATAGATATACTGAATACTCATTCTTTGTCGAATTTTCAGTATCTATTTGCAAGCCCACTTAGCCAAAGAATATGTATACCAAAATTTGTGAACCTTCATCTTATAGCCCCTGGGGGTTTTATGTTCTAGGAATGTGATAAAAACCTAGACTCATATGATTGGTGTTCCATCATTTATAAAAAAAAATCTATTACTTGAACGATTAGGCTTGACAAATCAAATTGCACCGGATAAATAGTTCAAATGCTTTATAAGAAACTTGCATACAAATTAAATAGCTTACAGAGTATGTAAAGTGAACTGGTAAATCTCCCAAAATGAGCTCCCCTTGGAAGAGCCTTGCCTTAAAATAAGCATCACCATCAAGAGTTCCTTTAAATGTGATATTCCCTCCTCCACTGTAAGATGCTTCCTTAAAACTACCATTTCCAAAATATATATTCAACACCAAGTAAGATACTGTTGTCTTGTCAAAACATTATAGACAATAATATTTTCTATTTTCAGCTCTTTGGAAACAAATAAAAGCATATCTAAAAACTAAGGAGCAATCACATTGAATTAAAGAAAGAATGATAGTGGAAGTAAAAGATGAAGTCTTCCTTTACGAAACCAAACATAAATTGTGATTATAAGGTCCGTGGAACTCAAAATGGTTCTTCTTATTTAGAGCAATAATTTTTTAGCTTATGGGATAACAAGTAGAAGGCACGCATCGAAGGAAAAATAAATTATAATGGGAGTAAAACAAATGTCATCCTTTTCGAAAGTGACATGCTTATGTCACTGCAAAACTTACTCGACGGAGACTTGGATGGTATCTGATGCAGAATCTCCAGAGAACTTGAGAAAGGGCTGTGACATGAGAAAATGAGTTTAGCGGAAAAAAAGAAGCAAATAATAATGCCACCATAGAACGGAATGTGGTTCAGAACAGCTTAGTGCATATAATGGATCACCCTTGTTAATTGTATCACATTCAGCGCTTAAAGTTTGGATAACATGCAAACGATAATCAATAGCATGAATTCAACACTCCCCTCTTCCTCCCATCAGCAACTCAACCACACACACAAGCCTGTTTAACTGGTCAAGATCTTTTAGATGGTAAAAGTAAAGGCACTACATAACTAGTGGTTTAGTTTCACCAGATGACAAATATAGAGCAAAGATTCTGAAATTGATCCATTCTAGTACTATGTAAACCTTAACAACTTGTAGCATCTCTTCTAGCACAAGGTTAATGGATAAAACGACATACAAAATCTGTAATAGTATGTTTATTTGCTCGACTATTCAATAGATTAGGTACCTCCATCTGGTAGCATCATATGGATACTCGGAAAAGGCATTAAAAGAAAAAACACGATGAGTGGAAGCATACTTGGAAGCTTTGGGAAGAAATGTTATTCCAAGGAGTGCCTGATACTTGTGCTCCATCAACTGATTTATGGTGGCCATGACCCTGTACAAGGACTTGCATGAGTCGTATTTAAGCAGCAGATTTTTTCTCATAAGCATTGTTATGATATGCAGGAGCCAAGTGACAAACCAATAAACCCTTGCGTGTACAGGATAAGGCAAACTGATCTTAAAGAAGAATGAAAAGGAATAGAAGATGTAGACTTGCTTAATCAAATACCTGGTCAAAATTTGAGTAGAATGGAAGTGCTTGGGGGTATTTCAATGAAATTCCCCAAGATTGCTCAACGAGCCCCCACCATCTGCAGAAACAATGATATTATGCAGAAGTTGATTATAAGTAATAGAGAACAAAGGCAGCACATATACATCCAAGTACTTAAACGTGTCTCCTAAAAACAGTATTAATAAGAACTCTTATATACGGTACTCAACCCATTTTTGAGAAAGCAATTGGTTTAAATCTCATATCCTACCATAGACAGTTAATAATGATCATTGTAAACAGATATGCCAAAGAAAGCATAACTTCAATGTAACAACTCTCTGAGTTCAGTAAGTAAATAAGCAAAACAAAAGAAGCGACGAGGAAAGCATGCATGTAACCAGATCAATGAAACATCAAATGAATCAGACTTCGAGGATTCAACAACATGGCATAGTTTCAAAAAACAGAAGCATTTTGTATGAAAATTTTGTTGCTAGCGAGCTATTTGCAAGAAACTGAGTTGACATAGATCAGCTTAGATTTTATAAAAGCACTGAACTACCCAAAATTACTTGCCATGGATATTACAACAAATAAACCTTTGAAAATATTACCAATGAGGCTTACATCCTAAAGGCCATTTAAACTCTAGAATCTTTCTTAGATAATTGAGTCGTACATTTGAAAGATACTTTAAGCAAGTTCAAAGATTACAAATGTAATATTTCTTCCTCTTGTAGGTTCCAATTCATATATCATTTAGATAACCTCGTAGCTGTGTTTAAACTATTCCGAACAATTTATTGTTTCACAAATCACTTTCATAGCTTCTTTTTTCTAGCTGGAGAGTATTATAAGGCACAGAGGAAAAATTTCCGGAGCACCATCAATGAATACCCAAAAAAGAAGTAGATCAATTACAACTAGACAGGAAGCAATTACCTACCGATTTTGAGCAGTTTGAAAATCAGGTGGTTGCTTGGTCTCATAGACCCACCCAGGAGCAAAAATTGCTGCTGACACATCATCATTCTTTATCACATCAAGTGCAACATTTGTCTGTGCAAACAGTTATCAATCAGATGCATAAGAACCTCCTTCCAAAGGTGATGATTACAGATCTTAAATCAGCCTCTAGAAGGGAATTTTCATAATTATTATGTCAAATTGTCAGCTAGAACATGTCTAAAGATTGACAAAGTAACTAAACACACTATTCCACAATTCAATAATTAATATTCATGCTAAAGACAAAACAGAAATTCTGAAAGTGTTAATGTTTATTTCATTAAGAGCACTTCTGTCCACATCAGCACAGGCATAAAACCTATGAACTGGTATGAAAAGATACAAAATGTTGATGAGAAACTATAGGAATTAAGGGAAAAAAATCTAAAAGAAGATCCATAAACCAAGAAGCTCACCCCCCCTCTTTTAATTGGTTAATATTTGACCTAGAGGCTTCATGTGCTTACGTAAGATCGCTTGGAGAACAACAATCCAAAATTTAGTGATGCGCCCGGGGGGGGGGGGGGGGGGGAGGAATACTTTGGCAACAAAATGCAAGATCATTTAGCTACCACCCACATTCTGTATCTCGCCTATGTCAGCCCAATAATTGGGGTATTTTAGGAAGTACCATGACTTTGATACAGCTTACCATCGTCCTGGAATAAACAATTTTTGGAACAAAAACATCATGAAAATTGGAGGCACACAGAAGTATAAAATCCTGCAAATAGGATGAACTAACAGGGAAGTTAAAGGATGATCTAGACAGAAAAGGTTGCTAATTTTGACAAAAGCTATTAAAAAGATAATCTTTAATTAGCCATTTTTAAATAACAATTATAGACTAAAAATTGTGTGTCTATAAAGTTGGTGTGGGAGACCATGAAAGTATTGTAACAGTCTAACATTATCTTTTATCTCCATATTGCATAGATTTTTCCCCTTTTTTTATACAGAGCATTCTCTGCAAAGGAGACTTCCAAGAAATTTACCTTCCAACTACATCTACACTAAAATATATGAAATCACACTTGAGCTAAAAACAAAAGGGTTATGTAGCTCTTCTACTTTGCCAGAATTTTGTTGGAATATATCATACATCAAAATGCAGATAAGAGAAAATGCAACATATTTCCATTTATTGCATAGATTAGGATTAGTAACATACCGTCCACTCTCCACCACCATATGTGTTCCTCCCAAAGACATCAATTCCCATATAGACATCAAAACGTCTATCACTAGCAACTGAAGCGGATTCCTTAGGATAAGTTTCCTGCTTGGTAAAGAAGAGTATATTTACCAGAAAACTAAAAAACTGTTATAAATTGAATTGAAGTTCCAGGGGGTAAAGAGAATACCTTCCATGTATAGTTTACAAGTATGCCATCACATAAATCAAAGAAAGGTTTATTCATGTCATTCAACTGATTTTTCCAGTCAAGGTCACCATTAATAGTAACACTGTCATACCTGAAAAAAGTACAGTTGTTAAAATCGTATTTCACCACGTTGCTAAGAAGTAAAAGTAGAGACAGTACTGTGAAATGTAAATGATAAATTTCGTAACACCCACCATATGACTAAAGATGTAGGTAGTGACGAGTGCATGGTCTGGGTTAAATGGCTGACAAACTCTTTCAGATTTGGGATTTGTCCCACATCCAACTCAACCTCCATATTAATCTGAAAATATGAGAAAATGGAGTGATCCAACCTCTGGCAGTTGTTCAAAGAAATAACTTCAGGAACGATGTCTTCTGCCCCTAGCTTATCAAAAAATGTCATCAAATAGAGTAACTAAAAGAGTTTCTTTTACCATGAAACGTCACTTGATGTGTATACAACTATCTAGTATACAATGAAAAGAAATAAGAAAAAATCTGACATAATATTGTTTCTCAAGTTCACGCTACACAATATTTCAAAACTTCCAATGACAAAATGAGTTCAGATAACAGTATATAGATATACTTTTAATTTTTTTACGATATATGTTGCCCAGTGGATGCACCTGACTTTTCTCTTTCATATATTTCCTCAAATTAATCTAAGACAGTTAATCTCAATGCGGCTCTCTTGGAACATTAAGCAATCTCTCTGGAAAAGGAGAGAAGAGAATGTAAGAAAAGGAAAAAGGTCATTGGCAAAATGAGCATCTGTCATCTCTGACTTGTGCCGCTGATTAATGAGCATCAAACACGTCAATGACTAAACATTTAAATTGCCTGCAGATACACACCAGCCATCCATCAAAGCCCAGAGCAACAGCAAGCTCAGTCAAGAGCTCGGCATACATTTGAGCAGACTCCTTTGTGGACAGCAGTTTGTTAGCCATAATTCTCCCTTCCTTCCACTCCATGATGAACGTTCCTAGAACCTTAAATTCCATTACCAAGAATCAGTAAAAGGACAGCAAAAACAACCAAATCACACACAACATTTTTCTGAACCAGCTACTTTTGTCCATCAAGACTCAAAAGGGGAAGCCTGGCACGTTGCAATTAGAATTAATATTAATTACTATTACCTTTTAATAAAGTTTAGGAAGTCTTTGTACAAATTCCAAAGCCATTTTGCAAGTAAATGTACCCAAAAAGAAAAAAAAAACTCCAATATAAAGAGGGTATACATGTACATGCATGAATCTCTACGTATTTTTGTTGGTAAAAATATGTAGTTATGTATCAACAATTTGAAAAAGATAGAGTTGCTTGCGCTAACAATTGTCGGATTATTTCGAGCAATGTCAACAACAATGTATAAGGTGTGCTCTAAGACCCTTACAGACATTTTCTTACAGAAAAACATAGTGTAACTTTCGGAAAATGTTTGTGGAACCCGCACGAGGTGAAAGACAAAGTGACAGCATCATGTCGTTTAAAAAAAAAAAAATCAGTTAACTTTGGTCATTTTCTTTCATATCATTTTGAAAGAACACGAAAGTTTTTTTTTTTAAAAAGAAAAATGAAAATCATTTCCATCTCTTTCAGAATTACTCCACTTGCTAGCTTCTGAAAAACTAAAAATAAAGAAAAAATCATTTAAAACGTTTCTGACATGACATTTTTTAAATGAATTTTTTTGTCCTTGATATTTAACATAGTAACTTTATGTCCCAAATAAAATCAATTCAAGTCGGTAAAATTTAGACTCAACTTAAGTTTTCCATCATTTTTTATCCTGAATCTAAAACTCTTTGCAGGGGTAAAAAAGTTTTTAGATTTCATTTGTAATTAAACAAATGATGTAATCTATATTTATTTTTGTCCAAAAAAATAGCATCTGACCCAAATCATGTTCATTTTCCGTCCTAAAAATGTGAAATCTAATCCAATCCATGTTTATTTGCCATTGAAAAGAGTTTGAGCTGACCTTTTTTTATACATAAAAGTGATTGAATGTAAGCTACGTAGTAATTAAGTGATTGAAAACTTGTAGTATTGGGACTAAATTTTGTTAAATTAAATTTGTAAAAGATGTAAAATTAATATTTTATAAATGAATGACCCAAAAATTTACTTCGCGAAATGTGGGGATATCTTGAACGATTTTATTTTCCCTACGACGAAGTAAAGTTCTATCCTTAGAGAAGCAATTAAAGATGAAAAGTAGCAGCTACTAGGCTGCCACTCTCTATCCATACTCCACTCAAGAAGAAAGGAGAAAGAAATGAACTCAAAGTACCTTGACACCATGCTTGTGAGCAGTATTGGTCCAGCAAGGAGGAGGCAGAGTAACCAAATAATGAGAAAAGTAAACAAAAACATCCATCAAATACCAATGCCAGATAGCATAGGCATCAGCATTATTCCCTCCTTGTACCCACTTATCATCCGCGTAGCCTCCCTCCATGTCATGACACACCAGCATCCTCCGCCGTTGCGGCAAGGCGGCAGCCGAAGACTGCTGCTGCTGCAGCTTCACTCTGGACTTATTGAAGGGGAAATGGAAGGAGTGGAAGTAGGACCTGGACTGGAGCTCTTCCAGCGTTTTGAGAGGGTAGGAGATTGGAATTGCAGGTTCTTTCGGATCAAACGGCGGAGGATCGGAGTTTGGAACGGATTGAATTTGAGGAGCGTCCTCCGTTACTGGATTTGAATCCATTATAATAGAGATGATGGAGAGGAGAGGGTCTAGAAAGGATTTGAGATAGCTGAGAGTGTGGCGGTGGCGATACCAGAAGCGACGGAGAGTTGGAGTTAAATAGGCGCGAAGGCGAAGAAGCATCGGGGGAGTGGAGGAGGAGGTGGTAAATTACTACTAGTACTATGCGATCCATTAGTGGAGTCTTGGAACTGGGGGGACTGGGAATAAATTTATTTTTTATTTTTAATTTTTCTTGGCGTAGGAGCGACGGCGATGTAAATTTTTCCACTGGGGGATGACCTGGGAATTACAGGGGCCATTCGATGATTGGTGGTAGAATTTGACTTGGATCCCGGTCTTTCCATAGAATTTCGTGTTTCACGTGTACGCTTGATTGAAGCAGCTTCGTCATCCCAAAAGACATCATCAGTTACACTCTCCCGCCATCACCCATGGTCCCAGTGGATCAATCAAATCTGAAACTGTACATAGTTGTTTGGCAAAGGATTTTTTTCTGCGAAGTTTAATTTCTCAAAAATTTTTAAATATATATTTCAAAATATTCAAAAACGCACAAAACCACGACTCTTTTTTCCTTTCTTCTTCTTCCTTCCTCACCTCAACTCACCACCATCTCTGCTGGCATCAGTGACGACGCCTCCCTCTTTTAATTTTTTTTTTCCCTTTCCTTTCCACTTTCCCTCTCCTCTCCTTCCCCCGCCATCTCCTCCCCCACCCCAGCGCAACCAGATCTAATCGTGACCAGGGAGGAAGGAGAGAGAGAGAGAGGAAAAAAGGTTTTTGTCGCCAGTGGTTGGCGGCAATGTCGGCGATGACAGTCGCTCACTAGGGAAGAAGGAAGGAGAAGAAGAGGAAAGGAAAAAAAGGGGAAAAGAAAGAAGTGCCCGCCTATAGACCCTGCGGTACACAATTTGCCATGTCATCAATAAGAACAAAAACTAGCAGATACTAGTAGAATTCTAGTCCTGTTCATTGCTCGGCTTCAATTCTCTTCCGCTTTAGCTTAACCGTGGACAGTGGCTTTACCAGAATCCGATCTCTCAATTCTCCTCCCCTCCCTCCCTCCCTCCCCCCTTCCTTTTCGTTTTTGTGGTTTTCTTTTTCCTCTTTCTTTCTGGTCTTTCCCAAATACTAGTAGTACTACACATCAGAATTGGGTGGCAACAAAACACCACGTCCAGGTTATGATTTGTTTTTGCTTTAATCCCCACTCAACATCCTCCAAGGTACCAAAGCCCAAATGTTTTTCTTTAATAGCTGATTGAATTTGTCTTGTAAGTTTGCGGTATACATTTGGGTTTCTCGATGTAGCTTTAAAAAATATTTTTGAAACTTAGGTCTTCTGTGAGAGGGGAAGAAGACACGGAGGAGATGAAGAATCAAGTGGCAGCGGGTAGTTCAATGGAGATGCAAATGACCGCTAGTCCAGAGGAACAAAGTGATTTGGTAGTCGCCGACGAGGGTTTTCTCGGAAAACAAGACTATGAATATATGGATCTATTGAATGATTTTAATGTCCGGGAAGAATTTTCTAATGAGGAATTTGGGGTTTAATATTAGGAGGGAGTACGTGAGAAAAGAGTCATCAGACAGTTGTGATTGTGAATCCATCTTTACTGACGCCGCTGCTGGATAGTGAAGGAGGTTTAGGAGAGGAAAGGCAGTTTTGCGAGGAATACTGCTGATTGAGAGTCTAGCGGACCGTCCATCTCCGTCCAGTGGTGGCAGCCCCAGTGGGGCCTTTGGGAGAGACGGGCGAGGGGTGACGCATTGGGGAGAGAGAACCAAAAATATACACGGAGTGGCATATTTTATACCACTCGTCTACAAGTACAAATGGGGTTGTAGACCTAGTCTACACAAGTTTTTTCCTTATGCTTTTTATCTTCTGTCATTTATACATATTGACTAGAAAATGGAAAATGGAAAATGGGGTGCGTTTGGGTACTCATTATTTATATTAAAATTACTTGATTATATCACAAATATATTTTTAACACTTTTTTTGTATTTTTTTAATCATATTTTTATCTTTCATATATCGCATCATAAAAAATATTACAATAATTATTTTAAATAAACTCCTTTCCAAACATACTGTAGTTCCCTGTGGATGCAGGACATGTTGGTGCATTTAAATTCAGATCCTATGGAAAAAGTTGGTATAATTTTGGGGGCTTATTTGGGAAAATAGATATAGAAAACTCTTTCATAGTTTGGGTCGTAATCCTTTGTCCATTACTTCTTTCTCTCTGAATTTGCTTCATGATTTTACTGAGGCTAATAGGTGTGGTAATCGGAGATGACGAAGGTAATTTTCTGACTGGTGTGTCTATTAATTTTCTCATGTAATTGTTGAGGGAGATGTTGTAGCAGTCATCAAGGCTCTATTAGAGGACGAAGATGATTTCTCAATTGCGATGCATTTATAAAAAAAAAAGGTGCTTTTAAGCACTAAAAAATTTCTAGATTGTCTGTATTTTCCGTAATTTAAGGATCTTAGTTCTTGATAATTTAAAAAGCACTTGTGTCAGTTTTTTTTTTTTTGTATAAATGACTGCAATTCCAAGTGGAGCCTTAATCCAAATAAGATAGATAAAATCACTTCCTCTCTCTCATTTTTTTTTCCTTTTTCATTGGTGTTCTTTCCTTTCCTTTTAGTATTTCCTCTCTTTCTCACATATTATTGTAACTCTGGAATTTCGGTACAAGTTTTTGAATTTTTTTTGGTTTTCAAGGTAGATTGTTCAATATAAACAAATTAGTCCGAAGAAAACAAATCGAAATGAATTTTAGAATAGCTTAGCTTTGCGTTTCACATTCAATAGACAAGAACGAACCCATTCGTTGATCCAGTTTCAGAAGCATATTTCTGTCATTTCCTATCTCTTTCATGGATTGCCTTGTGTATTTTGCTTCACTCTCAGTTCTGGTTTTCGTGTGAGATGAAAGAAAGAACAGTCTAGAATTGCTCTCAGACCTGCCCAAAGTAAATAAACGATATGCCAAGAAAGAATAAATGCTCCTTTATGACGAATATGGGGGAAAAAACACTACGAATTACTTTATCAAATATCACAGATTGCTTACTCCATCTTCTGACTTACAACCCCACTGCCTGACCTCAAGTCCCCAGAGACGAATAAAATCTATTATTTGTACAGATTAGATACAACGCTACAATGGCAATATGCTCTGCCTATTTCTTTGGACTATCAGTGTACACCTGCACCCAACAATGGTTCTTCAATAATGCCTTGTTGCAGAGTTGACTAAGCTCCCTGACATTGGGAGAATCTGCCCTACCTTCTTCAGCTTACTTTTTCTGCTAGATGCTCCTGCAATAGTTTAGACGAGTGTAAACAAGGTATCGTCAGAATGCCAAAAGGTACTCGAGTATATGGCGTGCCAGACATTGTTGATTCCGCGACTACAATCTACAAGAATGAAAAAACAATACCGGTTTGAGTATTAATAAATAGTTAAGCAAACAAATATAAACACTCCCAACGTTGGCAAACCATAATTATCAAATCAAATTTATTTACAAATACACACTGTTCTAACACGAGGACTTCACAAGGATGCATGAGATATCATCAATTTTCTCTCAAGCAGAAACCGATTGACATGTTTTTGACAACAAAAAAACATTTCATAATAATGATATACGGAAATAATACCTAAAATACAAAAAGAAAAATATGTAGAAATAAATGATGCATGATAACAGAACGGAAGCTATACAATGTGAGGACCTCCTAATCCTGGGAAACTAGTCTTACCTTCCTCGCTGTAGACTTCTTGATGCCTCAGCAAGTGCAACGAGCATATCAAGGAAACTTGTACTTCTTTCTACCTTAATGCTTATTTAAGGTGCTCCCATTCGCCGCTGGCTGATATTCTACCAGTAGGACAGGCTTCAAGCAGTCTCAAAGCAAATCTTCAGTTCCAGTCAATTTCGCATATTCACTTTCATTTATAGTACCCCTTTTTAGCTTTTTCAATAAGCGGTATTCCTGTGCCATCTCGTCATCATCCTCAACTGATTGAACAGCCCGTCTTTGCCTGGCCGTTTTCTTCCTCATTAAAGTGGCTGTAGTGGTTGAGGCTGCTTTTGGCTTCTGTACCTTCTGCTGTGGTTCAGCTGCTTTTTTTGCCTGCAAATTCTTCTTTCTTTGTTTCTCACGAGATTTATCCCTGCATAATGGATTTACTGATTATCTAGTGCACTGTATACTAAAAAGGAGAGTCCAGTGGGACGATTAGCATGCTCATTCTTGTTTGAATGATTCAGGATACTAAGCTTAATATTTAGCATCAACCAAGTAAATGCAACAACAAATTTCACTAGAACACTCATAGAGTAGCATCCTAAAGTTCTCAATGTGTGTTGATAAATAGCATATTCAAGTTGTTGATGCCTCAAAAGGATCCAACTCTCATTGACGAGATAAGGCAAATAAAACCACAAATGGGTGGCAGACCCAAATATACAGTTCTTGACTCCATTGGGAGGACTAGGTTAAGCTGACATTTCACATCCCCCCACCCCCCCCAAAAAAAAAAAAAAGGAAAATCCCAAAGCTAAAGGGAAATTCCAGAACTAAAAGAGCAAAATGATTAACCAATTGCAAGTGTGTCAAATCCTATGAAGTAAGCTGAAAACTTTGAGAAGATTCTTACTTGTACTTGATCTCATCAATGCTTATATCTTCAAGTGGTGTAAAACCCTCAGTAGAAAGATTGTGATGCTTCAGGTCAGGCATTGCAGGGAGCTGCAATAAGCCATAACCCATGCCCAATTTCCCAATCTCAAGTTCTTTCCACCTGCAGCAAGGAACAATGAGTGTCTCAAGAAAAAACAAGATTCATATTGAGCGTATACCATAAAATTCACTAGCCTGAATATATAGGAGCAGTGATGCTCTTTGTATGCACGGATGTAGGAAACAAAAGCTCTAAGCCCTTTTTCCATGACATCACGATCCTTTTTTGCAGCTGATCTTATCTGCAAAAGTGCAATTCCAATCATTTTATTGACACCATAAGGCAAAGTGTATCTGAGATACAGAATTAATGGTGAGGTATTTTCCACCAAACAGATCAAAGTTATGTTTAAGCTGCAGCTCACTGTTACTCATGGCACCAAAGCAAGGATTAGTATTGGCCAAGAATCAATAAATATGTAAACCAGAAATTGAGTCATATTTGAAGACATCAGATGCTGGAAAATTAAATAGTTAGATGTCGCTAGCATCATAAAAGGAAATCTGAAAAGCAGGGAAATGTATGTTTTTGTCATAATTTACACTTCATTAGATGATTAACTAAATGCTCCACTTGGCTCCTCCTCATTTTCCTCTCCTACACCAAAGCCATATCATTGGTGGTACCAGGATTCAGCAAAGAGGTACACATGCACACGCATATACCCACACCTATGTAAACTAACATAGAGAGAAGAAACTTTAAAGTAAAGGAGAAATCAAGCAGAAACTCTACATAAGGTTTTCCAGACACAAGCCTTTTTGTACGAGGCATTTGCATAGATAACTAGCACAAAATAGCCTCACACAATTACCTCCTTCGACCCCCCAAAAAAAAAAATCCACTCTCTCCAGCAATACATGCATACATGTAGAAAAGGAAGGGGGTGGTCCTTATGTAGCCAGTATAAAGGCCAAAAATGCAGAAATGAAAAGAATAAGATTCAAACATAAGTTCATGAACAACCTGTGGGACAATATCACAAACATCATCTGGGCTTTTTCTCTCTTCAAGTGGAACCCTCCTTAATCGAAGGAACTCAACATATGCTTCCTCCTGTTCAAACATACAGGAAAGAAAGCATTCAACTATAAAGCACTTCATAAATGATGTTCTGCAGAAAGCATAAACAAGACATACAAGTCATACAACAAATGCCAAACCTTTGGTAACAAAAACACAATAGCATTTCCTTGCCGTCCCAACCTAGCTGTTCGTCCTACTCTATGTATAAACACATTTGGATCCTGAGGGGGGTCAGACTGCATATAAAACAGAAGCAGTCAACTTCTCCAGTAACTATCAGCATACGATACAAAAGTAATAATAGTACCAATTAACTACCATTACGTTACCTGTACTATGCAATCAACTCCAGGAATGTCAAGACCACGTGCAGCTACATCGGTGCATAGAAGGATGCCACTTGCCAGAGATGTGAATGAAGCCAATGCTTTTTCCCTTGCAGTCTACAGCAACCATACCCCATAAATAAATAAATATATATTATGTATGTGTGTGTGTGTGTATAAAATGCATATTATCATGGAAATACATTTAGAGAATGCTGCTCATAGGTTTCACCTATTCATGACAAGGTCAAAACAGTTACCTGCTTCATCTTTCCATGAAGTGAGATTATAGATAAACGCTTTAGAGCAGATATTTGAGGAAGAACAACTCCCCAGTAATCCACACAAGCACAGGTCATAAAATAACTGCAAGATTATGCATCTTTATGTAGACCATCTTCTAATAGAAATACAGCATGATTATGATAATCTTTCACATATACGAGAAATAAAATTCAAAGCTCACATTATAATCTTCTTAGACATGTTCTGAGCAAGAAGTTGAACAAGCTGCGATGGTTTCTTATCTGCTTCGCACTCCAGATACTGCAGAAGGGAAAAAATAAGTTAATGCGCTGCCCAGAAAGCATTATTTAAGCATATCATACATATAAATAGATCAGATGCCTTGATCTCAGCAACAGTAGAGATGTTCAATCCACCTCAATGTGAAGGCCAGAAGGTGTTTTTGATGGTGCCTGTTGTTGGGAGAATGTTGGATTATCTAGAATTTTCATTTCTGCTTGAACCTCAACCCTCACAGGATTTCTTAATCCTGCCTTGGAAAGCTCTTCAACAGCTTCAGTTTGAGTAGCTGAAAAAAGACCAGTTCTACGAAGCTTTGGTAAGCGTGATATGATGGCATTTATCTGCTTCTGGAATCCCATATCCAACAGCCTGTCAGCCTCATCCAAAATGAGAATCTGGAGAAGAGAACATATTTGTGCTAGTAAGAATCGACAAAGGACCAAGCATATTCATGTATACACTTTAACTATGGCCAACAAACAAAGTGGTGATTATATTAGAATAAATCCTATTCTAGTCCAAAACCTCAGACATCCTATGAAAGACGAGGGCAGGAATTATGAGATCAGGCACTGTCCAGAGGCCATAAGCTCCCATTTTTCCTAATTGGGAAAGGAATTCCACTAAGTAAAATTAGCCTATCCTTTTTTTTTAACAAAAATAAATAAAGCATATCCTTTTTGGAAATATTCGTGTACAAAACCACATAAAAGTGGATACTGAGTATAAATTTGTGGCTTACAAATTACATCAAGAAAATGTGTTTCAAGGTGTTTTATAGTCTAGTTCAGAAAGAAATATTGCTGGCCTCGACTTTCAGAGTACCATGGTCTTGACTTTCAGAAAAACTATATATAATCAGAATTACCAGCCCATATACAAGTGTTTATAAAGAGGAATCCAATTAAACACCTCAAGGTTCCGAAAATCCAACAAGTCCATACGCTCCATTATGTCAAAGAGCCTGCCAGGAGTGCCAATCAATAAATTTGCACCCTCTTCTTCTAATTTCCTCACGTCCGATTTTACTTCTACCCCTCCGACAAGAAGCACAGACTTTACATTTGACAACGTGGAGATGAATGGCTGTGCAACATGGTATATTTGCGATGACAATTCCCTCGTAGGTGATATGATTAGACCAAGTACCTGTCCGCATTTCAAACTTTAGCGTCAAAATAGAACCAAAAAAACAGAACTCCTGATAAATCTTCCATTTAAAAATTTGATGCACCGTATACACACACACAAATGAATCTGAAAAACATGCCAAGTATGGAAGAAAAGAACCCTGTGAATAGTGACCGATTCAGCTGCCGTCACACTAATAGCAAAATCTAACCGATAAAAGTGAGGCAATTACAAAATGCATTAATTGAGCAGCAGATTTCAGTTTAAGTGGCTAAATTAGGCAGTTTTACAACTCCCAGAAGCTATTCACTTCAAGAGGGGAAAAAAAAGAAAAGAATTTAGAAGCACAAGTAATTCTAGTTTGTCAAATTCCAGGAACAAGCAACAAAATAAACAAAAAAACATTGGATTAGCAGCTAGATGAGAATGGTATGGAGCAGAGGATGACCTGATGAGGTTTGGGGGAAGAGGAGCGGCGGAGAATCTCGACGAGAGGAACGAGGAATGCAAGGGTTTTGCCGGAACCGGTGGCGGCGTCCACGGCAACGTCTTTGTAGCTGCAGAGCAAGGGTATAGTGGCGGCCTGAACCGGCGTACAGAAATCAAAACCGGAGTTAGTAAGGGCATCAAGAACGGCCTGGGAGAGTGGGGGTTTGAGGTCGGAGAACCGAGTGTCGGTTAAGGCTCTGTTTGGGTTGGAACCTTGGGCGGACGCCATTGTTTTTGCGGTGGCTCTCGAATGGTTTGTGTCTGTATCACGGAAGGAAGGACATCGAGTTTATGAAACCCTTCCTAAACCCTCCGCTTTTGACTTTTGTCAACTTAACTCAGAGTTGTAAACTTGCTTATCATCGGTAAAAGCATTGTTAGAATGTGTTATTCAAGTTTGTGGGTTTATTTAAGGAAAAAGTAATTCAAAACATCTCTTATGTTTTGCTAAATAAAATTTTGCATTATTCACATTTAAAATAGTTCTCGAAATCAAATTGGTAATTTTTAGTTCTTCAATTATTTTTTACTCTAAATTCATCATGTGACTTATACATAATCATTGTTTAGTTGCAAGAAAAGTTAGATCTCATTTGTAATTTAAAAAAAAAGACTTAATTCATATATATTTTTGTCCCTAAAAAAGTAAAATATGACTAGAATTATATTCATTTATTACCACTAAAAAATTGAGATCCGAACCAATTCATATTCATTTTTACCACTAAAAAAGTGGTATCTAACCTTTTATACATAAAAAATGATTGCATATAGGTACGTGGTGATTTCAAGTTAAAAAATGGTTGAAAACTCAAGTTGGAATTAAATTTTATCGAAGGGATATAAATTTATTATTTAAAAAATAAAAGATAAAAAAATTTATTTGATAAAATATGAGTGATATTTTAAATAATTTTTCCTTGAATTAAACATGGAAGATTATAAAGTAGGCGCCTATAGAAATATTGAAGGATGCAACGTTACTGAATGAAGTGGCCTTGATGCAAGCTTATTTTTGCCAAAAGAATTTAGTTGATCAAGTTTTTAATACTTTAGAAAACAAAAAACTAAAAGTATACAGCACTACTACGTAAATTAACCTTTACTGTAATATTTAGCAAACAAAATTGGTGCTGCTTATCTTTTGTTTTTTTTTCATCCTGATACCAATAGACATGCATGTTCGTATTTTACTTTAATCTCACTAATAAACAATGGCTTGAGATTTACCAAAATAAATACGATGTCCAGTAAAATAAATATTTCAATGGAAATTCCAATAACCATTTCCATTATCGAAGCCTATGTTAAAATCATCAGTTATTATTTTTTTTTTTTTGCAATAATTTGTGCTAATTAAGTCCTTAGAACAAGCATAGATTCAGTTTTAATTACATTACGTGGAGTACAACAGGACAAGATTGCTTTTTCCTAAACAAACTTCCGGGCCCACCCTGGCCAGTTGTGCGTTGTCCAACGCTTACGACGACGTCGTCACCGGACCAGAGTTCTTTCTGTAAATCCATGAAGGACATTTCTTCTTCAGCTCCTTGTAATCAACTTCTTCACCCAAATCCTCCAATTCGGTGGCCGATTGATACTTTGCAATGATTGATAGGATAGCAGTAACAAAGTAGAAGCTGAAGCTGCCCGACCCAACCCTCAAACCAATTGCGGGATATGTTGGACATGCAAATTGTCGGAACAGGGACGATGGATCCCACCAATTTTCGCAATCGGTCACCCATTTTTATTCCTTTGCTTTTCATAGCAACGATTTTACACAGACTCAGCTTCAACTCGGTGTTTGCTATTTGCGAGTTCAGCTACAGGGACCATAACAGGCTCTACAACTATAGCTTAGCTTCCCCACTTCGTAAATTTCCCCACGGCGTCCTCAGCGAAGATGGGTATTTTCTTTA
Organism: Coffea eugenioides; assembly: GCF_003713205.1. NCBI lineage: Eukaryota > Viridiplantae > Streptophyta > Magnoliopsida > Gentianales > Rubiaceae > Coffea > Coffea eugenioides. The sequence continues at coordinate 5,977,570 of NC_040036.1, read as the reverse complement.
GCACCCCACCACCTCTTTTTTTAACTCTCGTATATTAAATTCTTTCTTTTTGAGATTTTTTTAAATATTTTTGTGAGTATAACTAATGTCCTTATTGGCATTGTTATCGGGTCCATTTGCACTTTCTGTTTTACCGATTTCGCTGCTATTGTCTCTTTTTCTTTCTAAAAAAGATAATGAATGTTCCTTTTAGGATTTTTTTTTTGGTTTTTGTGGTGGTGGGGTGGGGGGGATGGGGAGAGAGGGCGTGGGGTTCATATAAAGAAAAAAGACCACAAGCTTTATGCTGATGATGCCATCAAGTTGAGCTTGGGGAACTTTGTTCATTCAACTAATAAGGAAAGAAACTTTGGTGGGAAATGTCTAGTCCAACTGTGCCAAATCAGTCAGGCAACTCAAGGACATGTAATGCTGGAGCTAAGTATCCACTGACCTTGTCTTGGGCGGTTTTCACTTCCTAAAAGCAGTGTTAACCTGGGAATGTTTTTACTTAGTTAATGAGTAATAAATGTTTCTCAAATAAACTTTGATGGAGAGTCTTCAATTCAAGTTTGAGTTTAATCTGTTTTGTTTCTAATACAAATTATTATTTTGATATATGGCTGATAGGTTTTACAAGGTGGCAGTTAATGAGACAGTGCTTTGGTTTCAGGTTGGCTCTATCAGGTTGCATTGTACTTCAGTATTTCCTTTTCACGTATTAGATTGAGCCTTTAATTGAAAGTACCGTAAAAGCATGACTGGCCTAACTTGCTAAGAACAGCAAGAGACTGCAATTTTTTCCTCTTTTTCATTCGTTTACTTTTGTGTTGTGTTGACATGTCTTTCTGTCTTTTTCAATTTTGCAGCTGTGTGATGTAATGCTTTTCAACCATGATCCTCCTACTTGTATTGACTGCATGGTGAGTTTTTCTGAAGTTGCACCTGCCCATCCTGTAAATGAGAGGATAAAATAATTGAAAGTCAGTAACTGTTTCATAGATTTACTCCTGTATCTTGTAGAATATCTGATGGATTCTTACATAAGATATATACTTGGCTGATGCTGTGAACCCATTAAAATCATTGTGTTTATTTTGCTTTATGTCAGAAAATTATGGAGTCTTGTCTAACATTCAGCTAAACTTTGTCATAATTCTTATATTGTTCCTCCTCCACCTAGATGAAAATCTGAATGACATGATTGGTATCTACTATTGTAGGACTGTGGTGGTCCGTCACGCTGTGGCATGGGTTGTAGTGCGCTGGCCGCAAATATCATTCAAGGTGAATAATGCATTTCACAGTAATCTTCATTGAAATATGTTTAATTTGGCCAGTTTACTTGATTTAGAGCCTTGTTAGCATCAGCTTTGGCACGCGTGTGGCTTTTGGGAGGGGGGCCCAGGGGGTGGGGATATTGCTGTTAAAGAGTATGATCCGTTGCCCTGTAAATAGTGAAACGATACAACTTGCAGCAAAATGAATTACAACCAAAGACTTGCTATGCCATGGATCAACCAAATTTAGATATGGTTCTGTTTCCTTTTTTAATTGGGATTGTGTTCCCTTTTCTCTTGTTGTTGTTCTCCATCTGGTTATTTTCCATCTTTCTTGGTAAGCTCTGTTGCCTTTTTTGCTTTGGCCCCAAGAGAAAAGGTACGAGGACCTAAGGAAAAAGAAAGGAACAACAAAAAGAGAGGATTAAGATACTGAAAGGATAGGGAGGCACTTGTTACATGAGTCTCCATTCAGTAAAGAGTGCAAACAGTGAAATACTAAAGAGATACTTTGGAGCCATTTAAATGAAGTAATTCCATACTTGACAAGTAACATCTTGCATACAGGTTTGGTTTCGGGAGCCATTTGGTTAATCTACATAAAATATATATTCCTATTGTTAAATTTGTTACACAAGTTTATTTCAAAACCTTGCACTAAAAGGGTGCTAGATTGTTGCCTTTGGGATGGAATAGGTATCTTGATACCCTTCTTTGGGAGGAAATATATATTACTGGGTATGACTGAAACTGAGATGCTTGGATGGTCAGTCTCTGGCTTTCAGAAGAAAATGTAATCTTCTTTTGTCTTGTTAGATTCCTATGTGTTCAGTTCATATTTCAGATCTTAAAAAGTGGCTTTCATTTCAATATATGCCCATTCTTGATTAGAATACAATGGAGAACGTTTATGTACCTAATAAAGGCAGCGGGTCCTCTTCTCCTGCAATGCTGATAGATCTTATGTGGTGTTGTAGGTTATCCCATTTGTAATTCTGTTGGACGTCTATCAAGCACAATTGTGTATCTTATAGGTAACTTTGTTCTTCCTGTGATTTTAAGCAAATGTTCTTTCATTTCAAAAAGTAGATGGTGTTAATATCTAATTAGGGAGCTTGCTTGAGATGAGGTTTTAGATGAATTGACAATTGCTGCTACTTTGATACTGCATATGTTATGTTTCTTCATTTTCACGTGGATTTGGCCTGCCAAGGTGCTTCATATAGATTGTTTTTGTGAGCTCTATTTGACTAATGTTTTCATCTGTTGTTTGCTTAATTTTATGAGGCAGATAACAAAAAGCCACACATGGGTGTCGTTGTTAAGATGTCAAACAGCCAGCCAAAACTGAACTGTTCAGTCTCTGTGTCTGTTATCTGTGATTATAATGGAGTTGAAGTGAGGGCTTTTTTCCTTGCTTTTCTGTTTTTGAAATACATTTTCCATGCTTTGTTAATAAACAGTCTTCCGATGCTAAGTATGTTCTGTTTTTCAGGGCCCTCGGATGCTTGAAAAAGTTGGAACATGTGACTATGTGAGTGCTTACATTGAGGAATCACTTCGATTTTGAGTATAGAGTTAGCACTTTGTGCTATTTTACTTGTAAAACTATATATTTTGGGTTTTTTAAGTTTGTTTACAGGCACAGGCACCTACATAGATTGAAAAGTTAAAAAAAAAACATTATGGCTTTAGCTGTATTGTGAACTGAAAATGACCAGATACATTCTCTCCCCCAGTTATTCTTTCTTCTGTGATACGTTTGGCTATACAGCATGTAGCTTCTTCACTGATCTTCCTGCCGAATGTGAATGAAGTGTTTCATGTTGCTCGAAAGCATGAAGAGAAATGACAGGTCAAAGACTGGTCTTCATGTTTTGGTAAAATGGCAAAGAATGCTGAATGAATTTCAACAGAAAGCAAATTTCTCCTCTTATATGACTAATTTTAGGATTGATTGCGTTCTTGATTGTCATTATCTAATGACATCTTATTTGTGCATGTGTTTTTTACTCCACATAAAAGGACAACCATGGTATGAGGGCTTTTCCTGTAGCTTTGGTCTTACCTTGGTATATCTGGATAGAGAAAACTGCAAGTACTGCTAGATTTGCGTCCTATCCTCTCTTGACCTTGTTTAATTAAGAATTTAAACATGTTTTAGGTTTATTTTCTGCATTTAGATTCTTTATTGAAGGATAAGTCAGACTTCCAAGTGCACCGTTTGCTGTTTTCTTGTTTAAGCTCTAGTCTTATTGACAGGTTACTCAACTAAGGCATCCTGCTGGGTGTGCTAAGGTGATATCCTCACATGGAAGTGGATGGGGTTGGTTTGGTACTTTTTTAGTTATGTAAGTATATAGCCACTTCAGATTTTCCCCTGTTTATTATGCCTTGCCTTTATTTTTATTTTATTTGGGCTGTGAGAGGTAAGATGCGATTCCTTGTGGATTCCAGAAACATCTTTGTTCACTAAATGATTTTGTTCTCAGAATCTTATGCCTATTCGGGGCTTACCTGCTGGCTGGTGTTGTTTATCGATATTTCTTCTTGAACATTCATGGAATAGATGTGAGTACTAGTCGGCTTTCAGTTCTTGTTCTTTGAATGATTTTGAATGATTACTACCTGGTGCTTTTCCTAGCAATGTAGCACTATTAAATTATTGAGGGTTCATGTTTCAATTTGACTAAGCGTTATCTGTCTCCGCTATTTAAGCCATGTTAATCTTCACAGTACGCCCTGTTAAGGCCCCTTTGCCCTTTTCCCTTCCATCCTTGATTGCATACATGAGATATAGTTATATAGTGTGAGATTGACTTTTCACTGACAACCTTGGGTGTATAGCATGAATGCTGAGCAACTTGTATTCGTCTTGCCCAGATTGTTTCTGTTGAATCAACTTTAATGTTCCTACTTACCAAAACAAACTTTAATGGTCTCCTCCTGCAACTTTCAGGCAATTCCGAACCTGGAATTTTGGGCAACTGTACCACACAAAGTTCAGGTAGTTGCTTACTGTTATAATAACTTTTGCTAGAAGTGAAAGCAAAGTGGTATTTTTCTATTTTCAGTAATTTTTGCACTTGATTTCCCTCCTAGATTCTAAGTTACTATTTAACCTTTTCTCCTTCTATACGGTAAACCAGGGATTGTGACATTTAGAGGGATTAGGATCGTAGGAATCAGCATAGGTCTACCTGTATCGTAATGGTCCTTTTCTTCTGTTTTTGTTCTTAAGACACTTTTTTGCAGTAGAGTTTTTGGCTGCTTGGCTATGTTATCAACTCTGAAAACATGCTGCTCCAAACTACTGGACATTGCTATTCTGATTGTTAAACGTACGGTGTATTATTACATATTAATTTGCCTTGTCAAAGTTGAACATAGAAAGCCTCAGATCTCAAACTTGAGCTTAAGTAGAAGATCATATGATAAGGTTGTTGAAGTTCTACATAAGCAATTTTTTGAATTGTGTCTGATGAACTTGTAACTTAAACGGGATACTAATAATATTTGGTTTTCAGTTCTTTGGGTTTTTATTTTTTAAAATATTTTGTGACTTAGATTATAATGTGTCAAGTTACTGGTTATAGACAGCATTATCATTTTCTGACAATGTATAGTTGTGATTAGTTTTCATCTTTCAATTGATGCGTCTTTCCCCCCCTTTTTTTTTCATGTTTATTCTTCCTGTCTTCCATGGTAGGAAACCTTCCCCCTTTCTTATATTTCCTGTCTTTTCTCACAGAAGATGGTCTCTCATGGCTTTGAGTCTCTACTGGAAATATCTAAACATCTACTCTCTGTCTTTCTCTGGATTTGCAGAGTTTTTTTGTAGCTTTGGTCCGGAGATTTAGAGGACCTTCTCAAGGTTATAGGAGCTCCTATTCTCCGGTCAATTTTTGAACAATGAGAGTAATCTCCGAGGTTTGAACGTACATCAACTTCTGACATTTTTTTTTGTACGAGATTCTACAATGGGCCGATGATCGTAGTTTTTGGACGTTTATGAAAGCTGATTTCTTCTTCAAAGCAATTTTTGGAAATCTGACGTTCTGAATCTCTTCAAAATTCTCCTGGCCTGAACCCATTCCACGGAGACATTTTGGAAGCGGCTGGGAGGCTTGTTCTGTTGTTCTTTATAGGTTCTTAGGAATGAGTTTGTTATCCTTTCTTTTTAGGTTCTTTATAATTGTTAATTCTGTTTAATTTACACACACACACATATATATATATATATATATATATGAAATAGCTATTTTAATCAGAGTTATTTTTCACTCCTACGTAGCATGTCTAATTAAAGAAAATTAATGGGTTATGGGTCACTTGAGTTATACCCATATTAAATCTTATTTGGTTTATATTATATGTTTAAAAATTATCTCTAATTTTAAAATAACTTTAAAAAATAACTAATTATATCTTAATTATATTGATTTAAAAAACAATTAATCTTATCTTAATGATTTTTCTTTCTATCAAATTATTACATATAGAACTATAATAAAATCTTTTTCAAATCACAATTATTAAAGTCTTACATATTTCAAATTATTTTCTTAATCACAATTATTGAAATCTTACATATCTTAAATTACTTCCTTTCATTATCATATCGTTGATTAGTATTTAAATTATTCATCATGTTTTCCCTGAATTTTGAAGTAACTTAATGTAAAAAGAGAGAATTAACTGTTATACCAACAGATTTATTAATATTGTTTGAAAGTGAATATTTATCGATAAAGAAAAATGAATTGCTGGATTTTTTTCTACTTAATTAAATATGAATATATAGTTTTATATTTATGGTAATTATAAAAATTTAAATTATCTAAAAGAATATTTGTAAAAAAAGAATATCGATCAAATTTTTTATATGGAGTACATGATTTGATGTATACTATCATAGTAGAGTGAAAGTATGTACACAAATTTTAAAAATTAGTAAATAATTGAACGTTTAAAATACATTAATTTTTTAAAGTTAATATAGATGAATATATAGGATTGTTGTTAATTTTTGTATTTAAATTATTTATATTTGTATAAATTCACAATAAATTTAAAAGAAAAAAAACTATGCTAAGGTACCGGCAAAATTTTAGTTCTTGTTTAGCACAGTATGGCTCAAGGCTGAGATATCGTCTAATTTCTTTTGCTAACCGCTGAGGCCCCTGGGTAGCACCCCCAAAAAAAAAAAAAAAATGCCGAAGCTTTTGAGTTTTTTGAGGTCCACTAATTGGGATAATTTTGAGTTGAGTTACAAAAAGTAACTGGATATCACGACATGCTTTTGTGATAAATACAGACGCAGGAATGGTTAAAAATGAAGAGGTGAATCATCTTTTATTTTATTTTATTTTATTTTTATCGTGTCATTACACATGACAGTAGTTAAAAATTAAGAGGTGGATCATCTTTTGTTTTATTTTCATCGCATAGAGGAGTCATGTGCTGTATAAAATGTGGCTACTATCATCTTCTAACAAAAGCACCCGTCTCAGCCCATACTGAATTGAACTTTTTCTTCTATCTGGTACCGAATCTGATCGCACCTAATTGAGCTGGTGCCAACAGGCTGTACAAACTAGACCCGTTCTATCAATCTAGTGTTTGTCAAATTCCGCAGGCAACCTTATTTTGTTTTCGAAAATGAAGAGCCTGAACCATATACAAATGAATGACGAACCAAGAAACACATTAATAATTGTCTCAATTACTCATCATCAATCATCATCAATATTTAATCCGGACATCAAATTAATTGGTTAGAATACATCGATCACCCACTGAAATAAGAAAAAGGTTTGTTTTGTCTCTTGAATGAATGATTAATGAATGATGCTACTCTTGTTTAATTAGCTGTCTTAGCCGATGATAATGTGATAACTGCTCCACGCGGAAGGTGAAAATTTGGGAGGATCAAAATCCCAACTCAAAAATAGACATTGCCAACCAAATGAAGTGAAACGTTTAACAGAAAACTCACTCACTACCCACCTAAACCACTCCAAAACCATTAATAAGCACATTTTGCTGGGCACCCCAACCAAAAGGCAGCTAGTACTACTATTTTTTTGGTCTATTTTTATAATCTGTGTATGATCGATCAGTGGCAGACTAGAGGATTGAAGAAATTGATGTGCCATCTTTCTCAACAACTCTTTATCTTAGAAGTCAAGCAAAAACTATGGCTGCTTTTTCCAGTCATCATGAATCACACTCAAAACTGGCACTTGATTCCCCATATGTAAGCGGCGGTTAAGTTTTTGTCCATCAATTCAAGTTTTACAAATTAACCGGCAATAACCCACTAAACATATATGTAGTCTCCATCGTTCTCATGAAACAAACGGCTAAATCGAAAGTAATTAACTAACAAACGCCCATCAATTTACAAGGTCATCATATGATAAGCAGATATCATCGTCTGGCGATGGAGGGTCTTATTCCTCTTTGTATTATGATGCAAATTCATCTATTTACCACACTCTTTCTCTCCCTTCCCACTTTCTTTTTGTAATGCCAAGGTACCAGGGAAAAATTGAAAATGAATAACTCAATGATGATTATGTCGTTCCTAATCCTAGTGCAAATCTGAATAAGCATGAATCGCGTAGTTCTTACTCCATGATGGTTATACCTCTTTTCTTCATCATTTTTTTTATTCGCTTAGGTGTCTTAGACGAAATACAAAGGCAATTATTACTTGGATGGTTGGGCACTTCCCTTTAGAGTTACACATTGGTGAAAAATACCAGTACAAGAAATTTCTCGGTTTCATTCACAGTCTCTCATCGCATACTCGATGCAGCACTTAATTTTTTTTTGGCCTTTCTCCAGTTGATGTCAAGAAGGCTGTTATTTACCTACCTGCTTATCCCCAAGAGGGAAAGGGCGGTTTTGATGATGGGCTGCTTTTGACATCTCTACTATTATACCTAATGAGCAGAGGCATGTTTTACCATTTGATTCTATGCATTCACCTTTGCAAGTCATCCACCACCAGTTACGTACAGTCTTTCAAATACTACTACAAAATAATCATTCGCTTTTTTTTGGGTCAGGAAAACAAGTGTTAAGGACATGATAGCAAAAGCACGAAATTAATCAAACAAAGCATTTTTTTTTTCAACTTCATTACCCTTCTCTTCTTCCTCCTTTTCTTTTTCTTTCCACATTTGGTATTTTAGAAAATCTCTTGTACTTATTCATGAAGCGTTGTTAGTATTGTTTGTTTATTCCGTGTGGTAGCTTAGCTAGGTGGGGCCACGAAGTTGAACTTGGTTTCATATGACCTGTAATAATCCTATATTTAATCTACCAATTCCACTGCAACACATGACACTTTCCCTTGATCATAGAGGAGTGTCACCCTTCCAACCAAAGGAAAAAACGAATTCGGAAGGCACGAGGCAATAGGATTTCAGGCTTCAAATGAAGCCACCAGCTCCCTCGTCTTCTCGAGTCAGTTTCCTGCTGAAAAAGGCCAGGGTCTCTCCTATTCTCCTCACCTTCCTAGCCTTCGTTACCTTCGTCACCATCCTCTACAGCCAAGACTTGCGCTGCCTCTTCGGCCAATTTGACTACTCTGACCATCCTAAACACAACAAGTACCAAACCATCTCACCTACCAGTGAGTAACATAACAGATTCATCTTATCGTCTTTTCTTCTTTTTTTTTTTTTCTGTTTAGAGCTTCACGAGCTGGAAATATCAATTGACGGGTTGGTTTTGTTTGTTGGTTATTGGCGTTGAAAGAGAAGAACGGAGGGAAGTTGCCTTTTGCCATCGGAGAAACCGAGGAAGGATGTGATGTGTTTAGCGGGAGATGGGTTCGGGACGAGGTGAACCGGCCGCTGTACGAGGAATCAGAATGTCCGTATATTCAACCGCAGCTGACATGCCAAGAACACGGCCGCCCTGATAAGGACTATCAGTATTGGAGATGGCAGCCTCATGGCTGTACACTTCCCAGGTCACCTTCTTTTTCTTTTCTTTACAAACAACATATAATTAAAGCCTTTGCCGTACGATACTAGTGATTCTTACTCCCCCTCGATCTTCTCACGATCTCGTGTCTGGGTATTGAGAATGAATTATTTGACCTGAATCATGCGGCGGATATAACGGGAATCTGCAGGTTTCCTTAATCTCTTTGTTAATCGCAACAAGAACTTGCATTGCACTTTCCTCTTTTTAGTCTTTACCCTGTTTATTTTTTACTCTTTTTTTTCAAAAAAAAAAATCAAAATATTAGTAGTATTAGTTTTGGAATTCAATGTGAATGACAAAGTCCATAACATTGGGCTTTCTAGACTAAGTCCAGGTGCTTCTCAGTCGTATACTCTACGCGTGAGCACAGGTAGTAGGAGGGAACAGCTTTCACTTTTCCCATTTTTTTGACAAGAACATTTTTTGTTCTAGAGAAAGTTTCAACAAGGGAAAAAAAATATTATATTGTCGGGAGAAAAAGAAAAGCTAGTTCTGGTACTTTTAACAGGAAAATATTAATTAGCTAACCAATTGCTACTAAGTTAGTAGAATAATTAGCTCCTATGCTACTAAGTTAGTGCAAGACGAGAAATCCTCTTCGGTGTCTAAGGATGCTATTGTAAAGTTCAATATGGGTCGTTATTCAAATTTGTATAAATTGTTTTGATATCAATAATATTTCTAACGTTTTTGTTAAAAAAAAATTTTGCTAATACCATATGGTAGTGTTCATGGTGAGCCGGTAATAAGAAGCTGACGACGCAGTCGTTTTTTGGTGGATTTTGTGAGAAGTGTGGTCTACCCTACCATCCATAATTAATACTAATACTAATAATAATAAAGTGATTCTCAAACTTGGTTTACATTACATCGCCACCTTCGTAGTCAGTATAGCGGTGGTTCAACCGTTCCACCCGCCTGTCGTTTTTATACTTGACCTGTTGCAAAGACGGGACGGAAGCCCCTAATCACTCACTGCAAATCAAGAAAAATCCAACTCTGGATATTGGATAATAACGTGTATAAATCAATATGCCAACTGCTATCTGCAGATTGGCAAATACTTTGACCTGTGGAACCGGTTTGCCTGAATTCCATGAAAATAGGAATAATAATATTAAAAACTCTATGACTTTGAAAATTACAGACTGCTTTCAACTAGTAATTTTTTCCTGATTTTCAGAAACATTTGTGAATTGTTAAAATCCCCAGCTATAAAAAAATAATAATAATTTACTATCCATTATATATGAAAGTATAATATAAGTGTGAGTAAGTCTCATAGTTACATTGCCCCGTTATATATGCTGCTGGAATCCTAAAAACTAATATAGGATGGGCTTGAAACTTATAAAAGATCTTGAACATGTTTTACAGTTTTACTACTATAATTTAATACAAATAGTTGTGTTGACTGATGAATATGATTCTCTCCAATTTGCTTTACGGACCATCTCAGTATCTGAATTAACAATAATCCGTTTTCAAACTGCAAGTTTAGTTGCTGTGTGCCAAGTTAATTACTGCCGGCAAGGAGCAATAAACAGTGTTTGTGCATTTTTCAAAATAAAAATAAAAATTGCAGTTTCAATGCCACGTTGATGCTGGAAACGCTTCGAGGAAAGAGAATGATGTTCGTCGGCGATTCCCTAAACAGGGGGCAGTACGTTTCCATGGTCTGCCTTCTCCACAGACTCATCCCTGAAGACGCCAATTCCATGACAACTAATGGTTCACTTACTATATTCACAGCAAAGGTGAGTTGGAATTAATTACTAGTAGTATGATTTAGCTTTGTCAATATATATATATATATATGTACCTGTGCTAATATTTTAGCAGCCTTAATTATTTGATGTTGACCAGGAATACAATGCAACCATCGAATTCTACTGGGCACCATTTCTCCTCGAGTCCAACTCGGACGATGCTATCGTACACAGAATATCTGATAGGCTAGTCCGTAAAGGTTCAATTATTAAGCATGGAAAGAATTGGAAAGGAGTTGATATAATGGTTTTCAACACTTACCTGTGGTGGATGACCGGCCGAACATTCAAGATACTGTATGTTAAACACTCCCCTCAATACGATTGTTGCTCATTTGATCGTTCTTGTTTTATCTAATTAGATATACATTTTTGTGAGACCTGATCTGAAAAATCTACAAAATCCGAACAACAGGCAAGGGTCTTTTAATGATGAAGTGAAAGATATTGCGGAAGTGTCTACGGACGATGCTTATCGTATGGGAATGAAAACTATGTTAAGATGGATAAAGAGGAATATGGATCCCAAGAAAACTAGAGTCTTCTTCGCTAGCATGTCACCCTCTCATGCAAAGTAAGTACTACTACCATTACTGTCATGTCATGTGCACGTAAAAATTAATTAGCATCCATGTTAGAAATGGTTATTTAATCTTTCGTGATCCACGGAATAAAACTTCGACATTTATATTATTGCATAATACAGAGGTAGTTACTCGATGTAAATTGATTTGATGACGCCCGTTTCAGAAGCATAGAGTGGGGCGGCAGTCCAGATGGGAACTGCTATAATGAGACCAAGCTGATAGAAGATCCAAATTATTGGGGTTCAGATACCCGGAAAAGCATAATGCAAGTGATCGGAGAAGAATTCAGAAAAACCAGGGTGCCTATAACGTTTCTCAACATCACGCAGCTATCAGGTTACCGAAAGGATGCACATACATCCATTTACAAGAAACAATGGAGTCCCCTCACCCCGCAGCAGCTAGCCAACCCTGTCAGCTATGCCGATTGCACGCATTGGTGTTTGCCCGGCCTCCATGATACCTGGAACGAGCTTTTGTTTGCCAAGCTCTTTTATCCTTGACTTCATCTTAAAAGTTCAAAAACCATCATCTCTTTGTACAGCACAAACCAATATAAGCTGCTGCTTCAAAACGTGATGATCAGATCAAAGATTTGCACGCAGCCTTGGCTTCTTTCTTTCGTTTGAGGAAAGTGAACGAAAGAGGTTGCTCACTGACCTCTCCAGCGGACGGAGAAGGTTTTTTTTTTTTTTTTTTTTTGGTTTTGGGCTTTTTAACATAGATTGTGGGTCAGAATTTTAGTTGGATATTTCCAAGGACGAATATTGGGCCTTGGTAGTTTTGTACATCTTAAGGTTACGCTTGCCCAATGAAAATTGCATACTTTCATATTGGGGCAATCAGAAGGCTGGTAGTTTGTTTGTGGAGTCCATGTTCTCGCAAGCGATACAGTTAGAAGATAAATACACAGTTTGGATTGGATCAGACAACTCATAGACATCGACGACTCGGAATGCTTTGAATGATGACTATGGGCCCCCATTACCAAAATCATCAGAATTAGTTAGTCCACGACTTATCCCCTTGCCTCTTATGCTGTGAACTGTGAATCGGGAGGGGAATGAAAAGTTGGCCCAGAAGTAAGTCGGTGAATCAAGAATATAGAAGCAGTACTGCAAAATTCAATCCCCACTGGAATAGTATAATGTGACTCCGAACGATTGATTTTTTTTTAAAAAAAAAAATTTCCAAAAGATGGTGGATTTGGGAAGTTCTGATGAATCATCTCTGCAACGCAAGTGGTGATTCAACAGGAGAGTAATGGCTGATTGGCTTTGTCAACACTACAAGCGACTTTTTGTGGAGTGAACAAATTCGATATCATTTGAACTCTTAACCAGTGGTGGTTGAGGTTAAAACTGAAAAGGATTCATTTGCAGTAATGGTCCTGAGCTTTCTTTCATGGGTCCTGGCCCAGTCTAGTCTTAATTCTTGGCATGCGTTGCTTGAATCGCTTATTCTTTCAGCTTCCTCAATCTTATATTCAACTCCATTAATATTATACAGAGAAAAAAAAAAAAACTTATACATGCATATATACTCGATTGCAAGTTACTATCTTCTGTTTTGGCTGTGTTGGGGCAGCAAAGGGCAAAAGGTGATTTCTTCTTTTTTATTTTTTGGAGCAACGATAGGTCATTGTTTTTAATAGGCAGCATAAAAAAGAAGGTGGGTTATATTATGATGTCCTTTTGTCTTTGCCTGGATTTCTTTTCCATGGTAGGATGGAATTATATAAAAGTTTTGTCCTACAAACCAAACCAACTCAGAGAGATCCATGGCCATTGTCAAGTGATGTGAAGTATGTATCGTGTAACACCAAAGAATTGAAATGGGTGGGGGCAGAATGAGGTTAGAGGTTCTAGCAAGAGGCGCGAGTCTGAGAAGGAAAAGGGATCTTTATGTTATGGAGAAAGAAAGGGATTTTTATGTCCTTTTTGTAGCATTAATTTTACAATTGATAGGAGGTTTAACACGAGAGAGATAAACCGGAAGTCCAACGCATCTCTCATCTCGCTCACGTGTTTGAATCCATGATACGCTTTGGATTCGATTTAGCACATCAATTCTTGAGATATAAAGAAGACTAGGGCTGTCAATTTTTCATTGTATGCAACGATGGAGGACTACTGACTTTTTCATTTTAGCCGCGAATAGGGGATCAAAAGAAAACCAAAAAAGAAGAAGACAATAAGATGAAAAACTTTATCTGGTCCAAGTCATCTTCAAAAACACAGTCATGTTAGGGAGAAATTTTAGATAAATCCTAGTACCCTCTGTTAATTTCCGCTATGGATTGCGCTTTCATGCAACTTGGTGGTAAGCATCTCGTATGTTGAAAGGAAGAATTGTTTACCTTATCACTCATTCTTAGTAATAATGTCAACTTAATCTGCACCACTTGTAAAAAAAAAAAAAAAAAAATTCCGCCAACTCTATTCTAGTTGTTAAATGTTGAAATTCATTCAAAGCCAAAAGCATTGTAGTTCAATTTGTCATATTTGATCATTTGTGATTCACAATGTAATTTTTCCTATTTCGTAACTCTGTTAGATCTAATTACTTTTCAAGTCAGATATATCTGTGATATGTTCTATATATTTTTTGTCATTGATGCGGGACAATTTTCAACTACTTTATTAATAATGTTGACTTTTGTTTTTATAACGAAAAAAAAAAAAAAAGAAAAAGAAAGGGAAAGCATTATTGTACTAGTTAGTTGTAGTTTTGGATTAGCTCACTAGCGCCAAGTTTCACCACCTAATAATGCCTTAAAAAGGCAATGGCGAAGCTGAAGCTTTTGATATTCATTTTAGACAAATATTTGCTTATAAATTTTCAGATATATATAATCACTGGCACTATCCCTACATATCCGATATTCAGGTGAGCAGAGAAACGCTTGTTGAATTTCTTTGGCTAACAGTGGTATATATTGACAATAATGCAGCAATTTTACTAGTGGGAGTAGGAGTTAATTTGACTCTAATGATCAGTCTATCACTTCTCATTCAATACCCACAACTGAAAATGTCTAATGGGTAGACTTCTGCTTCTTTTGTATTTTTAGTTTTATTTTTTCGGCGGCGGTTGTTCATCTCCCACCGTCCTTGGCTTCGGCAGTTGTTTGAAATAGTCATTCTGGGACTCAAATGGCACAAGTTCTCGAAAATTAAAATTTACCACCATCAAGATAAATCCTACATCTCAAATTTTTTTTGGGTCCAACTTGTAACAGGATGAAGAAAATGAAAAATGGTGATAGTAATCGACAGCCAATAGTTTAATTGATAAAACAAGGAAGTCCAGTCGCGTCCCGGGGGGGGGGGGAAGATTATTCATTATTATTATTGGGGAGTACGCAGATATGTCGTCTCGTGATTCTTTGGAAGTTAAATCACAAAAAGACAGAGGAAAAGAATGGGCAAGTAGTATAGCAAAATATATTAGGCAAGTAGTAGGAAGAGATCGATCAATTAAAGCATTGCTGCCCACTTGCAAACCAACTTGCTTCCATTTCCCATCTCCTTCCTTCCTTCCTTCCTTCCAGAAGGCAGAAACAACAACACTAGTAAATTTTTTTATATATAAAAAAAAAAGAAAAAGAAATTGAGAGGCATCGAAAAGTAAAATACTTATAACAAGTTGCTTTTGTTTGGAGAGCAAGTTGGTCATCAACGTCAACTTGGGGGTGCAGGCTGTGTTGATTCTTCCACACAACACCCGCAACTAGCTGTACCTTTTTTCTTTTCTTTCTTTTTAATATAATAAATGTTCCATTCCAACTCTCCTCGGCCTTTCATGTGCCCCTCCCCTCGCACGGAAAAATCCTTTTCTCCTTAATTTAGGAGGCCTTCGGTTTTCATTTTTGAACCAGCAGCTGCACTTAGCCACCACACACACACATATATATACATATACATATATATATTACTACAACATGCATTAATCTGTCCAGATTGCACCGCTAACAATTATCTAATCATCGTGTTTCACGGATAAAGAGCGCCGTGCCGAGAGTAGTTTTATCCGGTCCGGATGAGATTTTATGCTTAAACAAATCATGATTAGTCCAAGGGACCATTGCATTGCAAGCTGGATTACTTTTTCTGGGTCTCGCAACTAGTTGCCTGCCCGGTATGTGTACATTGGTAGTTTTCGGAACTTCTAAGCACAATTTCGCAAGATTCCGACCAGTGAATTAAGTTCATGAAAAAAAAAAAAGAATTAAGTTCATGAATGATCCATGCAATGCGTTCAACAAATAAGAGGAGAGCTGCTTATGTTTGGATGGATCGCCAATTGGGTAGTAGTGGCAACATACTAGAATTTAGAAAAAACTATATAAAAAAATGTCCTCTCGTGAATCCAACTCACAAATGTCACTACCGTTTGATAACTCAACTCAATGGATTCAGATCTTAACATATTCAAATCGTTTGATAACCAAAAATTGAACATCTAAATTAATTAAATGACATTGAATTTTCTCGACAATACTTGCTCTAAAAATTAAATGATAAATTATTCACTTATCACTGAATGTAATATGCACTCAAATGTATTAGATTTAATACTTAACAATTCAATAACTTACTGAATCCAGACTTCTTCTGACTTCAATTTTATCAAACGCACTCTTAATATATATATGTAACTCATAATTGAATTACTTGGCCTTGAAACGTATATCCTATCCTCTATACGTACATCTGGGCAAAAAAAAATGTAATCTGGTGTAGTGGGATGAGTATAAATATTTATGGCCTGACTTTGATTCCCACATTGTACGTTGTTAGCTTTAACCATAAACCAAAAAAAAAAAAAAAAAAAGATATAGTACCATGTAAGTGAATCTTAATGATATACTAGTATTAGATTAATCCAGAGCGGAGGCGGGGCGTCAGTGGCAGTGGCCAAAATATTAGAATATTTCCGTTTAATTTGAAATCTAGAAAGGAATACTCTTGCCAAGGTGTAGGAGAACACCTAATACAGTCCATGTACAATGCATACTAAACATTAATCAACGATATTCATCAGCACTGACTGCTGAGTGAGGCTAAGGCGATGGTAGAAATCATTTCTAAAGTGGAATTGTTACATATGAATGAATGGAAGGAACCACCTAAAGAAGAGAATGGAAGCAAGAAGGAAGGCACTGTGGATGATGATCAAAACAGATAATTAAGAGAATGACTGTGATAGTGACATAAACATCTAACACATATCGATCGATGGTTACATGATCGATGGAAGAAACAAATAAGAGTTTTACGCTCCGTACTACATATGAATATGATCATCAAGAGTCCGTGTTTATATCAAAACTATCACCTTCAAACTAATCATCTTGCGAACCAACCTCAAAGGATTCATCAGAATCCGACTATCAATCTACCACTTTTCTGTTCTGGGCTTCCATGATCTACAACACCATACATAAAACAAAAAAAAAAAAAAGAGAAAAACTCTGTCCATCATCAATCAAAAATACGAAAGAAAGAAAGAAAGAAAAATATCTCAAATACACAAACAATATAGTAATTTAATTTAGTGGTCACGATGATTTACTGTTGCTATTTTTGGCCAAGTTTTCCGCCATCTGAGCCAGCGATTGCAAGTTGCACCGCACAATGGTATCGACAAAAACACAAGTTTCCTCCTTGGTGTTGCCCTGCGGTATATCGACAACGTAGGATTCAACCACCACTGTCCCACTATGGTCCGGCGTGGCGTGGAGAGTGGTGACGGACCTATAATTGTGGAGCCTGTGTTCGCCACCCACAACTCTAAAGCTCATCACGTGCCTTTCGTCGTCCAGAATCTCCAGCCGCTCCGTGCTGGTTTCCGCGGGGAGACCCGACACCACGTGCACCTCTCGGAGAGTTCCCACGTTGCCGTCTCCGACGATGACGTGGCAGCTCTTGAGGAAGTGCTTGTAGGCTTGAGGGTTGTCGAAGCGTCGCACCACGGACCACACGGTGTCGACAGGAGCCATGATGGACTGCACAGCCGCGGAGCAGCACTGGTTGGGACCCACCGCGTGGGTGTGGCAGTGCAAGACATTCTCGGGGACAGAGATGGGCACTGGAATCACCCACGTGAGCTGGCCGTGTTTCTGAAAGTTGATGGCTGCCGCGGCCGGGCTGGCTGCGGAATTGGTGGTTGTAGGAGGAGTGATTCTGTGGATTTGAAGGGATGAAGGCATAGGCATTTTTTTTTCCTATTCTTTTTTTTTTTTTTTTGCCCCCCTCCGATGGCTCCTCGACTTCTATCTGTGTATCTGTAAATGAAGGAAGTGAGAAAGAATAAATGAATGAAAAAAAAAAAAACAAAGCAAGAAACCAAAGAAACCAAAATCTAGCTGCTCTCTTTGGATGGTGGATGATGATATATATGAAGAACTGACGCTAATGGATACATATATATACGGTGGACAGAGAAAGGAAGTTAAAACTAATATAAAATGTTTGTCTAGTTGCAATACTTTGATCTTTCCTCGGAGAACTTTTACGCCTGGGGGTGGGATGGAAGAGAAGAGTGGGGATGAGAGAGAGAGGAGGGTGTGGGGGGGCGGGGCTGTGGGGGTGGGTGTGTTGTGGGGGTTGCATTTGATTTGATTACCAAACAGCTTACGCCGGACCCGTGCAAGTGGATGAGCAAGTTGCAACTTTGTCTGTTTGGAGTTTGGACAGAGTCTTGAAATGTAAAGGCCCATGCTCTTTCCTTGTAATTACGAGATATGCCAGGTTAGTTCGTCATCCTAGGTATGTTCGATGTTGAATGACGAAAATGCCCTCAGTAAACTAGCAAAGACATTTTACGAACCCTAGGCGCGTGCTAGTTCAAGAAAATGAATGATTATCGTAAGTTGCATATCACGACAGATATATATATATATATATACATATACATATAGGTGTGTGTATGTATTTATCTGAAAAATCAATAGTTACTATTCCCTCCGTCCAATTAAAAGTGTCATATTTTTATTTTTTGGTTGTTCAAAAATATTTTTCATATTTGATATTTCTAATTATTTTATACTCTGAAGTTTCCCTTATGCTCTTCATTAATGATGCATGAAGACAAATGTGATGGACTTGCTTTCTATTTTTACTTTGAACAACACATAATTAAGAATAAACGTGTAACAAAAGAAAAAACTTCTTAGTGGAGTGTACTATACATAAAAGGCACATACCCCAAATATGACTAAATATATGGGACGGATGGAGTACTTTAAAGGAAGTTATTATTAGAAAATGTAAAGTAGTTAGTGCGAAGAAGTTGTGAATCGATCTCAATAAGATAACTAATTGCAGATTGTAAGGGGTTCTTTTCTGGAATATATATGGGACCAATTTCCCCTTATAATAAGGGTAAATCAGAAATTTCAAAGGGATTATTTACGAATCTTTTTTATTTACGTTATCAGCATATTTTTCAATCATCTTTCTATCTTAAGTACGGCACATAAAAAATATGTTTTTCAAAAAATTGTTTCAAACGATTTATTATCTAAGTACACTTTATGTGTTTACACCGCACAATAAATTAATAATGTTATTTTCTCTTTATATATAATTGTATAGATATGTGACGGGAGGTAGAATAAAAAGGCTGCCGACGCCCCTAGCGAGTTCACGTAGTTTGTGGGTGTCGTCATTTGGCCGTTTTATGGGCGAGGGAGGCTTGGAATTGGAAGTACAGCCAGCTACGACTTCGCTAAGAGGGCATGCAGGCAAACAAAATACAAGAACACACTACTATCGGTAGCTTGAGATAACGGCGAAGGTCGTCAAGTGACTCTAATGGAATCGTAAAACTGGCACTGATCAATGAATGTCGCACTAGTTGGGAGTATGGATGGATTATGGATATCTCACAGTATTGCTGGTTGGGGGTTGGGAATATAATGCATGATTCTTTTGCTGCTCATGGCTCTTTCACAGTAGCTGTGATGGATAAAATGTTTTCTTTTACCCGTCCTTTCCAACTTGGTAAAAGTTTTTCAGAAATTTTTTGGAAGATGCTATGGATTTTCCGAAAATTCTACTTGATATTCCTTTGAGTCTTTGTTATGAGAGACATCACGGTGTTAATTTTCTCGTCATTTTCTGAACCGCAAATCAAACCCTTAATTTCTCCTCATACCATGTCAATACACGATGAGGATAGATCTATAATTTTTACAATGTGCATTATTAACTAGATAATAAGACACTAACTTTTGTCTTTAAGCTATTTTAGTGTTAACGCTAAAGTGCTTCAAATACTTGAGAAATTTTTAACCCTCATAGTAGTATTAATTCGTTCTTTTCCCACACTCATTTTTAAAATTCAAAATAATTCTTTGAGAGTATCCACTTGTTGTAGTGTGTGCATTAAGCACCACTAGTCCTAATCATCATTTTTAATTTGGCAAATCATGTTTACGAGGTTGGCCTTTTAATTATCTATTGAAATTTGGCTCGACATAATTAATTAATAGCTTTGTATGGTAAACTAAACACCTTTCGTTTACCACATGTACATTTGTACCTTTCTTTTCTTTTTCTTTTTTTTTTAATTTAGAGGGAAAGAAAAGAGGTTCAGAAGTCGGGAAAGGTTACCTCCTCCGAAATTCCGAATACCAAGACGGCATACTTGAATTCGAACTTGCCGTGAGTGAGGTGAAAGAAGCTTATCAGTCAAGTCAACCACGATTGACCACATTTGCAGCTCTTTACTCTTTCAGTCTTTCTTACTGTTCCTTTTCGTTGGGTTTGGTATATATAGAGTTTTCTTTATGACATTTTCTTACTAAAGTAAAAATTTACGCAAATAAATCTAATCCCTACAATAACTCTAAAAGTCGGCAATTTTTGAAGTTCTGTGAGGGACTTATCTATCCAAACCCCCACAGGGACTTATATATAGAGTTTTCGATCGTTTGGGTTAATAGAACTCGAATGTTCCTTAAGCTACTGCAAATTGAAGGGAAAATAGGGGAGAAAAAAAAGTGTTATTTAAGACATATGGAACAAGTCGTATCGATCTACAAGTGCCTACTCTCGAAGTTCAAAAGTCAAGAAGAAAAAAAAAGAGTCAAGAAGTAGAAATCTTGTTTTTCTTTGTACTTTATGGGGTGGTAGAAGTTTTACGTAGTACTGGTTTGTTTGAATAGAATATTATTTGAAATAATTACTGTAATATTTTTGATGATATGATATATGTGAAATAAAAAAGTTATTAAAAATATAAAAAAATAAATTAAAAAATGTGTTTATGATGTAAGTGAAATATTATTTGATAAATAAAAAAAAGCGGAGATACTTGGAAGCGTAGTCACATCCCCTGAGAGAGGCTGAGACTAAGCATGAGAAAAGGGCCCTAAGGACTTGGGTACATGTGAATATACAATTAATGCCGGGCCATTAATAACCCAAACGAGATGATTGCAAACTGTGTGGTAGTCATTATCTTTTCTCATGTAAACAATAAAAGCAATGCAAGTGCGGCCGCAAGCTATTAAATCTCCATGCAACTTGCATCACTGTACTATTTATCGGACGAGAAAAATAAATAGGAGTGGCCGCCTAGCTACTAGCCAGTGTATTTCAAATTTCACATTTTCATAATTTTAGACGATGGCACAGGAAAAGATAAAAATTAAAAAATTAAAAAATTAAAAAAAGGGTACTAGATGATTCTGTTTCTTTTTTCCCACTTCCAATATATGCCTATGGTAGTAATCAATAGTTGTACACATTTTTCCGGTAATTCATCAATCTCTTGTTCGTCCATGAATCTCATTTGTCAAAACTAGAATCCAACTGTTCAAGCTCAATTTCGCCTTCTTGAATAATAATATATTCTTTTAAAAAAAGAAAGAAAGATTGATACTACAAGAAGAAAGCTGTGACCACGGTACGATACAACTCAAATAAGGCATGCATATATTGGAACATCTTTGAGTACTTATTTGGCTGTATATTCTTGCATGTTGTGGAGTTGGGATTGGCACGTGATATATATATATCACATTTGTGATATCCCATGATTTTTTTTTCTCTGTCACATTCTTTGATATCCCAAGAGGGTTTGTTTGGATTGAGATAATTTCAGATAAAATAATTTATTTCATAAATTCTAATCACCTTTTTATCTCATATACATCACATTATAAAAAATGTTACAGTAATTATTTCAAATAAATCATCCAAATAAACTCCCATCCTTGTAGAATTTCTATTTAGAGATAGATTAGGTAACAGTTTTTTGTATATCGGAAGGGGGGGGGGGGACGTAACGCAAGGATGGACAAATCATGAAAGCACATTTTCATTGCTTTGTTGATCAACAGTTGATGAACAATTAATATATATGCATGCTGTTTGCCCATTGGCCATTCAACAACTTCATGGGTTGATTTGTTTGGCTTTGCCGGCTGTGAAGTACTGCAGCGGAATTGACTCGCGATGTCCTTTCTAGCTAAAGATTTATCCAATGAGCGACTACATTCACAAATGTGTGGTGAAAGCAGGCTTGTTGGTTTTGTCCAAACCCACAAAAGCAGGTTTGTTGGTTTGTCCTAATGTCCCTGTTTACAGCGATAAAGAAAGCCATTTTCTCATTAACCAAGACTGGGGTGACTGGAGAAATGATATCGTCTGGCAATTGTTTTTCGGAAAGAGTATGAGAGGGGGGGACGGGAAATCATAGTACCTTTCTTTTGAGTTCATAACCACCTTTTCATCACTTTAACAGTGCAGTACAGTTTGAAGATGTAACAGGGAACAAGATGGCTAGTTCAGTAACTTCAGCCACCATACCCACCAAGTGGACATATAATTTACTACTACTTTCTTAGTTTCTTCCGTTCAATCTATCTCTCTCTCGCTGACACTGCAGTCAGCTAGTCCCAGTTGCATTTTTACTATTTAACTTGCTTTGTCGTACAACTTTAGAGATGATTCCGGTGTGCAAGAATTCTTCTTCCTTGTCCTTTTCCTTTTTTCTGTTTCCAACCACTTTGATCAACTTGATCCTCCTTGTTTTTTTTTTAAAAAAAATTTTCGTTTCTTTTTAGAAAGCAGTACGCAGCCCACTCTTTCCCCGGTACCACTGGCCGGCGTGCTGCTCAATATCACCTCTGGTTTATTCTTAAAACTAAACCCTAAAATTGAGATCCCGCTCTGCAACTTGACAATATCATAATATCTCACCCGCCGCTGGGGCAGATTTCTTTTTCTCGTGTTATTCATAATAAAAGAGTAATATGAGTATTGCCCGCAATCAAAGCGATGATAGAGAGATTTGAAAGGCACGTAATGAAATAAATCATGATCATGCATGACGTTTATTATTCGAAAAGATTTTTGTTATGTTTTACCTTGATGCTCTTACCCCCTTCACCTCAACCAATTTGCAAAAGTAGTGATTATCTATTATCTTCGTGCCTTTGTTAAGGTCCTAACACAAATATGCCTACAACGTTATTAGACAACTTAAAGATGCTAGTTTGTATTTTAATGGATGGGTCTGTTTTAGCATTCGTTAAGATATATTTCAAGTATCATATTTTTTAAAAGTCTCGTTTGGATCGCTATTTTAAAGGGTTTTGTTAGAAAAATGTAATGTAGTGAGTTGATGTTTGTGATATAAAAAAATGTTTTCATGGAAAATGTAAAAATTTTCCTATAAAAAACCACAGTAAATGAATATAAGAGATAGTAAATAAGATTAAATAAGGAATGTATACAAATGCTAACCGAGGGTATAATTGTAGTATATTTATATACATGGTATGTTAGGTAAATTTTTGACCATCCCACGTCGAAAGATCGTGGGGTCTTTACTCTGGATTTAAGGTCCTCAGCCCCACCTCCTATCACCAATTGGCTGGATGGTGTTGGTTTGTGGGTTCCCCTTAAACTGCCTTCTGGGCCGTTCTCTCGTTAACTGCTTGTGCATGTGTATTTATTAGTTTGTGTGTGTGTGTCATTTGCCGTTAGGGAAAAAATGTTAGGTAAATTTTTGCTCTGTTAGGGCACCCATTAGAAAACTCTTATTTTAAATTTCTTTATACCTGATTAGAAAGTTAGCTTAACTTCTCAACAACGAGAAGTGAAGCTAAAATTTTGAGAAGTGAAGCTAAAATTCCCTTCATCTAGGACTGTTCAACTAGTTTTAGTTCAACTTTATGCAAGAATAGCATACGCTTTAGTGGGGTAAATTTAGCTATATTTCATGAATGTTCCATATATATATATATATATATAGCTACCACATCTTCGTGCTAGAGAAGTCGCATTTGAATAGCACACAAAGATGGAATTTTTGAAGAATAATGTCATTTTGCACCCTTAATGATTGTGTCAATTCTTGCTTCTATTCTAACATCTATTTTGAAGATTTTGTACTCCAAAGTTTTGAAGAGATTAATTTAATTTGATTTACGCAGACAAACATTTAACAATATGTCCATATTGCTTGCTTCTTGATGACTGATATTTAGCGTTCATCCTTATAAGAAAAGGAGCAATGGCATAGTACGCAATATGCACTATGAAAGGCCAAATTACTCACATACCTAAACCTTTGATAGGCGCGATTCATGTGATTTGGGACTCGTTCGCAATCTTAGGATCGACGCATACTAATTATTGAAAATTGAGAGGCAAAGCAACCATAGTCGATAACTGTAAACAATGTCAAAATAGAATTCTAAAGTTCAAAACAAGAATTAATGAAAATACTAGAGGTGCAATGTCATTTATTTATATTTTGAAGTGAAGGCGTAATTTTGTGGTTGTAAGAGATGAAAATTTTGCCCTTTAAGTCAACCTGATCCATCCATTGTTTTAGTACCAACTTGCAGTTTACCTTGAGAGCATTTAAATGGGCATATTCCCAATTTATTGCTACTTGTAGAAAAAAAAGTCCAACTGATCCTTGAGCGCATGGATCGATGACATTTTCCTGTAACTGGAGATAACCTTAGAACTCGAGTCTGCCTAATTCCGGAGTACATTGTATGTAGCACTAGAAACATCCATTCATGCATAATTCACATGAAATTTTAAAAAAAAAAGAAAGTGAGAAATAAACGCAACCATTGCTTCTTTAATGATTAGTTAGAAATAATTCAGCATTGATCTAAACAAGTATGGTATAAAATATCAGCAAGGTTGACTAATCTTACCAACATGCATGTTAAATATGGAAGAATGCCAAATACTTAGTCAGTGAATTGGATCCGGTTGAGCCAAATATCAAATGTTAAAGAAACAAGAAATGCAAAAAACCGCTTAATATGATTAGAGCAGAGATAGAGATGAGCAAAAGCTTTCATGCTTGCTTTTTAAGTTGGGATGTTTTATTCTATGTGCCCACTTGATAGGGGTGTTTGGTTCAAGAAAGATTCTATGCAGATATATATATATATATATATATGCAAAGTTTATCTATCCCACACCGTGATCTAGGGAAGATTAGGTAGCTGAGGTTGATCTATTTGTTGTTAAGACTTGGTCAGTTTTTTTTTTTTTTTTTTGGGTCTTTTGAAACTTAGCATGTAGAGGGGGGGTGAAAGGGCACAACGAATTTAGTTTGGCATTTTAGAAGTTATGATCAAAACAAATTGACTCCACATTAGTCTATCCAATATTTATATTCCCCTAATCTCCGGCACTTTTTTTAAAAAAAAGAATTTATTTTTTTTCTCGTAACACTACTGCCTTCTCAGTTCTCATGTTGATCTTTAATAGTAACACGAAGAAATTGTAAATCCTTTTGGCACGTAGTCTCGATCCTGTTGCCTATGAATAATAAGTTCTTTAATCTTCATGTCAAATGTAATCCATCTATCACTTGCGTATGGTAAAAACGGGAGCCAGATTTACGAATGTCTTACTTATGCTTTATGAAATTTTTTGTGCTTTTTTTCTCAAATAGCGGAAAAAGTTCTTCAATAAAACTTC
The DNA here is from genome assembly GCF_003713205.1 of Coffea eugenioides. Lineage (NCBI taxonomy): Eukaryota > Viridiplantae > Streptophyta > Magnoliopsida > Gentianales > Rubiaceae > Coffea > Coffea eugenioides. Next base: position 5,951,978 of record NC_040036.1, on the reverse strand, counting down.
AAATAGCAGAAAGTCATAGCAACCAAAATTAATAATTCGCAAAATCTTGATAATAGCTACCTCCTGCCCCGTTCATTCATATCAGTCAGTCCCTACTGGAGTTTGCTTTCTATCTTTTCTTAAAGTTTTACGTACGAAAGTACCTTAGCAACAAAAATGAGCACGAGAAATTGCAGCCAAGCATTCCTAAATTTTGTGAAAGAATAGCTGTTGTAATAGAGATATGCCGGTAGATGAATATTTCGAGCTTAAAGTGAAATTTATGACATATATAATCCAGAACACTTGCAACCAAGTTCTTTTTAAAGTTTAAAACGCATTTAAAACTTGACCGAACTGAAAAATGAACATTTGTTACCCTAAAGCAACTAGCTTGAAACTAGTAGAATACTCGGAGCTTAAGAAGTAAAAACTAGCTGATGAGTCTGTTACATCCGTACATTTCACTAGAGTAAGTGGTACAATTCCAAAATACCAAAAAAGGATAGTTAATTTTTCAAGTCCGCGCTGTTGGATTAGAAATTAAACTAGACTTGATTAGAAATTTTTCAAATGCTGTTTAAAAATGAAAAAAGAGCGATTAATATAAGTAAGACTCAAGACCTAATAGTTTAATCTTTTGGGTCAGAATTTGGTTCCTGACTTACATATTGGGCTCTTTCGTGAATTCTCTTAAAATGTTTCTGCTTATCAAATTAGTATCAGAGTTTCAGGTTGTGAGATTGGGCTACTCATGGGCAAGTGGATTCTTCTCGAAATTAGACCAGTGAAAATTCGTTTCTTGGTGATGGAGCGAAATACCAAAGAGTTTGGTTGGTGTTAAACCAGGTACGCCATGAATTTGGCAGGAGGTCCGGTTAGTGTTAGACCAGGGAGCCAAAGGTTGACAGGGATCCAGAATGTAGTTTGAATGTTGAAGAAAAGTGGGTCCATATTTGGCAGAAGAGGTGACATTAGGTGATAAGGTGGATTTGCGTTGAGTATGTAAATGGGCTCGAAAAAGAGTTTGTAAATTTGGGTTTAATGTGAGGATTACGCGTGAAGGGTGAGATTTGTTAGATTTATGAGTAAAAAGTTAAGTCCTATACTGGTCCGAAAGATAGAGAAAGAGCGGTTAATATGTAAATAAGGGCTCAAGTCCTAATAATTTAAGTTTTTGGATCAAAGTTTGATTCTTGACTTATATATTAGATTCTTTGATGAATTTTTTCGAGATGTTTCTCCCTATCCTATCAGTGCCACCATGTCAGTCTAGGTATAGCTCGCCTTTGCAAAGGGAATGCAATTTCCCAAAGTCTTTCTGCGAAATTACGCAGTTGATTTATTTCCTTCTTTTTTGCCATTTCCACAGCAGGCAATTAATATCAGGTCTATTCTAGACAAGTCAGGTTCGACAATGATAGAGGAAAGATTAGTAAGCTACCTAGATGTAGGTTTCTTTATTATCATGGTGATCTTGGACTGTTGAGCAAATAATTATCTACAGTTCCAAACACTATTGCCTAATTTTACTACATGGGTATGCTTTTCTAGAATTAGCAGTTTTTCAGTGTGGTCCAAAAAAAAAAAAAAATGAAGGACAAAAGGATCAGTGAAAGATAACAGCACATGAGAATGAAAATTCAACAATTTGGGCCCATTCATCAATAGTATACCTTCTTTTTTTTTTTTTTGGCTAGTATTTTGAGACTACGAAGTACAGGACTATGATACGTGCTTGTCAAAAAAAAAAAAAAAAAAAGAGGTGTTTATCCAAATAAGGCCCCTTCAATATATTCACTCTCTCTCTCTCTCTCTCTCTCTCTTTTGTTTTTTCCTTAACTGCTGGGAGAAATATGTATGTTTTCATGTTCACATAGAACAATATAGTGCATAACCGGTATTCCTTTGATTTAACATGGACAGCAGCACTGATAGGCTACCTACGTTTTAATAAATTCTGAGGCTTTTTTGGTGCTTTTATGTGACGACTGGTTACATTTTGCAAATGATTTCTAAGTTTCACTAATTTCATTTCCTGTCATGGTATTCCTTATTTAAATGTTTTATTGAGCAAATGCTTTTATGTGTACTATTTTACTTTGCAGATAATTTACCAAAGTAGTTTTTTATTTATTTAAAAAGAACGGATATATACTTATTTGTCCGTCGTGTTTTAGGGGTTTTTTTTTTTTTAATTCCATGCACGTAGTCCTCGCAAGCGTACATGTACGAAAGAAACAAAAACGGTAAACCTACTTAAGGAGATGCACGTCGTATTTTGGTCATGGTTCGTATACCGTAGAAAATTTCGTACCAAATTCTTATCATGAATTTGACGCGCATGTATGGAAACTCGACAAACGAAAATCAGCCAGGCTAGGATGAAGCCTGAATCTCTGCAGCGTTTTTTTTTTTTTTTTTTTTTTTGTGGGAAATGTCCCTCCCTCATATCTACAGACTTTTGCAATGAACTTGTACGCCGTATGATTTCTAAATTTCAAAAAATGTCTAGTTACCTATCCTAATTTTATACACACCAAACTAGTTGTTCTACCAGAGAAGTGATGTTTAATCATTTCTTATAATTCCTTTTTGAACTTGACTTGGATGACTATGACACCTTGGATTAGAGGTAGAGGTGTCAAAATGGGTGATTTAGGCAGATTTGGATGGGTTAAAATGAGTAATGGGTATAAGTGAATCAATTGATCATTTATACCCATTTAATTATATGGGTATAAATGGGTAATTCAAAAAATGAATTGGCTAACCCAATTACCCATTTATTTTAACATTTTGTAAACTCATTTAAATTCATTTTTGCAAACTAAGTTATCAATTTATACCATCATTTGCACTCATCATTAGTTTTAAATATTTACTTATAATGCTCAATAAGCCTAATTAATAATTTTTTTTCATCTGTACTCTATGTCCCAAATTACATACTATTTAATAATTGAACAATAAGGATATAAAAATTTGAACTAAGTACTATAAAAGTTAACATAAAAACTTAATCCAAAAATTTTTAACTCTTAGCATTTTTTTCATGTATAAATTTAAAATTTTATTTTGAAAAGATAGAAAAATAGGCTAAAAGTTGTTATAAATTAGTAATGCTGAAAAATGAGCAAGTTAACAAACTAAGAGAAAATAAAATGATAAGATAAAACCAACAAATAATAATAATAATAATAATAATGAAACAAAAGTAGTTAACATCATGACAAAATGAAGAATTTGAAGAAAAAAAATGGGTGGAGGAAGAAAGGAGACTTGGGGAAAGACAATTCTAAGTGGGTTAATTGGGTTTGATGAATTATCCAATAATAAATTGACATTATTGGATAACCCATTTATACTCATATACAAAAATTTAAGATACCCATGTCCATCTATTCATGGACGGGTATGGATAAATTTAGTTAAGTGAATTTGTTTGCTAACTATAACTTGGATAATGTGCCAAGCATCAACTTTATTTATTTATTTATTTATTTTAATTTACTTCTTTTGCTGTGTGTAAAGGAGATGACGGTTGACAATTTTCCACTCTATGATATTTACCTTTGTTTTACATATTTTAATCTGATATACTTTGGTTAGTCAGGTCAAGTGTTAATACATTATAGAAGCTAGGAGCCATATATAAACTCCAGGGTGGTTGTTGTTATTATTATGTTATGCTAATGCTAGCTTCAACATGCATGCACATATTCTGCATGGATTAGTGAACCCAGTTCCCGTAGATTATGGAGAACACCATAGAGCCTAGGTGTTGCACAAATCAAGGCACACAATTTAACTGTCATCTTCTTCGCCAATGCAGAACAGACTTAAAATACTTGTTCATGGATACTTATAATTATCTTAATTTTTTTTTTTTTGCCTGCTTTGGGACCTCTCAAGTGATGCATGTTCGCTACGTTGAAAACCTAATCTACGCTAGGTTCATTGTTTGATGAGATTGGATAATTCTCAGTTTTGTGATTTCATCAAAGAAGCATATTGTAGTTAGCTGCATATTCATACTCTCATATGCTATGGCCTATAACATAATCCATGAACATAATTTTCTGACATACCCAGCTAAGTCTTAATTAAGTTGCAGCAAAAGTAAACTGAACCAAAAATTACTACATCACTTAGTAAAGCTAGCTCATCCTATTCCAGCACGTTCATGCTCCCATTTGCCTCAACAAGTGGAATCATGCAAGAATGAGAAAGAAGATGATACTACAGGAGTTGGTGAGAAGATCATTAACTTGACCCAGAACTACTGGTGTGTTTATTTAATATGTCTTTAAACGTAAATGATATAAAACATCATGTAAGTTATCAAGTCAGAGAGAGAGAGAGTGTGTGTGTGTGTGCGCGCGCGTGTGTGTTTATCCAAATAAGGCGATAAAATGATTTCTGAAATGGTAACTTTTGTATGGCATTGCTCAATTTTGAACACACGCTACAGCAACATCAGCAAACCTTTCAACGACTTCGTTTCCTTTTTTTTCTTAATGCCTCCAAATGGGCATACTGTGAAAGCGTGATTTTGACATAAAAAAAAAATGAAAGCGTGATGCCAAAACTGGAGCTGACAATAAATCATACCTTTGAACATGAAGTGATTTTCTGTCAAGTAGTATTAGCTCACCATCTGCAGGACTTGCAAGCCTTAAATAGACCATCAGTGAAGATGTGAGTTTTCAGGCCTGATTATTACATGTGCCGACTGTAAAATCCATTTCCTGAAGTAATTACAATTTACGATACCATCCCTGGACAGAGGATATAAAACTTAATACCAGACTATTCGGATACCCAGGATCTTTATTCCTCGTTTCATCTCAGAAACCAGAGTTTGATTCTCATGCACCCAATTGTCCCTTCACGCTTCGTCCTTCCCCTTCTAAAGAAAAGAAAAGATGCCAGAAAACAGAAGACAGAAAAAGGTCAGGTTCTTACATTTGCATAAAATTATTTTACAGCTGTTAGTAATATGATGTTACATGATTCTTTACCTCTGATCACACTTGATGCCTTCTCAATCTTCATTATCCTGTGAAATAATGTAGCTCGGTCTTCCTCCACTATCTCCCTCAGTAGTTCGTCTTCAATTTTTTGTGCTTGCCAGCGAGAAGGATCCTCAACAAGTTCTTCACTAAATATCATACTTGAAACCCACTCCTTCCATGTAGTTCTACTGTATTTCTCTTCTTCCAGTGTGCCAGCAGCCAGGAGCTGATACACATACACAACTTTGTCCTGACCTGGTCGAAACGCCCGAGCAATTGCTTGCTTGCTCTTTGAAGGATTCCACTCAGAATCCAATAATATTACTCGTGACGCTGCAGTTAAGCTAATCCCTTCAGCACAGGCTGTAATAGATGCCAACATAACCTTTGAAGGTCCACCAGCCTCCTCAAATTTATCCATCACCCTCCCTCTCTCAAAGAGCTCGATGTCACCTTGAAGCACTAGCACCTCTTTGCCCTTTCGCCAGTGAAAAATGGTGGCAAATAGCTCAAGAAACAGATTGATCGGAGCAATGTTATGGCAAAAGATCAAGACCTTTTCCCTTCTAAACACACACTTGGGTATAAGACTCATAACAAATCTGACCTTTGAACCAAATTTGACATCCAATTTAGTTCTTTCAAGATCCTCCAATTCTTCCGCACTGAAATATTGATTAGAACAAGCAGTTGTTCTTATCAACCAAGGATGGATTGCCCCAAGAGTGATTAAGAGCTCTAGTTCCAGTGGGAAACCTTTGTAGACAGGCCTTTGATTTTGAAGCTTGTCCAAAATTCCTTGTTGAAGAGAGGTTGACTTCATCATCAATGTGTAACATTGTAAACCAGGGAGATTGTCAGAGCTCCCACCTTCATACACATCTATAAATCCACCAGTCAGATTCTTCAAAATATTTAAACCTTCCAACCTTTCATCAGGTATATTTGAGTCGATGAGCTTCGAAATTTTGTCAGTGAACATTTTTCTTGCTCTATTTTCCTGCGAGAAGCGGTTTTTTTGACCTTTTTTGTTCCTCTTATACTTCGGATCCAGCTCTTTCAACACCTCTTTCACAAAGTTTGGTCTTGCCAAGCAAAGAGTGTTGAAATACTCCCCAAAATTATTCTGAAACAAGGTACCGGAAAGTAATACTCTGAGTTTCGTATTAACTTTCATCAAAGCTTTCCTTAGCCTTGATTTCGTACTCCTTGGGTTATGCCCTTCATCAAGTACTAGAATCCCCGGACATTGCCGCAGAACTTGGGCCATATATTTCCGGTGAGCATAATTTGAACCTTCTCTCGTCAATGTCAGGAATGAGGTATAACCCATGAGAAGGACACTGGGATGGGAAAGCCACTTCTGCATCTTTTCCAGACAATCCAAGACATGCATAAAATCTTGGTTTCGAGGAAGACCTGCATTTGAGCGCAATCTTTGCCTTAAAACTTCACCTTTATATGTTTGGCCACCATGAATCTGGTAAACGGGAATAGGAATGTTCCACTTAATTACTTCCTTGTACCATGTATAAAGTGTTGTCTTAGGAGCGAGCACCAGAGGTCGAGAACCTGGAAATAGTTTCAAGTAGCTAACAAGGAAAGTTATAATCAACAAAGTCTTGCCAGCTCCAGGTGTATGAGAAATAACACAACCACCTCTTCTTTTGCTCTTTTCTTCCATAAGAGCTGGTACTAAAGATCCAGCAATGTTTCCCCAGAGAAATTCAAAAGCTCGCTTTTGGTGGGCACGCAATTTACTTCTAAGATCAGGAATTAAGGCCCACACGCTGTCCTCCACTTCTCCTTCTGATGAAGGTGCCTTGGAGGAAGCTGGGACTTGAAAATTATCGAGGCCTTCAGCTCCATTGGGCTTATGCTCTAAATTTTCTTCAGCCCTTTGCTCCTTATGTACAAACCCACTTGCAGATGACCACTGCCAAGGTAGCAACAGAGAACCAATCAAGATAATCAAGTTTTGCATGAAAACAGGTGACCATGAACATAAAAGAGTTCATGGGCAGCATGATGGTTTCTTTTAGTCCCTAGAGACAAATGGCATATCATGCAAATACCCAGTTGGCCCTTCTTTAAGAAGGCAAAAAATATAAAATTCAGTTGGCCCTTATTTAAGCATGCAAGGCTATTTTCACTGGATTACCATTTAAAAGACTCAGAACACATTCATTCTTTCTTGTACAAGTTGTACAGCACCACTAACATCTTAAGCTACACCATTTTAGTTGTTTAAGTTCATATCCAAAGATTGGTTCATGCTTTTGACATATTTGATAACTCTTTCATCAAATGTTAATTGACTTACAAATGGGGGTGAGACATCCTTTATTTCTGTGCTCACAAATCCGCACAGCCGGCAAATAACTCCAATTTCTTCATTGAGTCGATAATCATGGTGACATCCTGTTCCACCTTTCTCAGTTGACAGTTTCCTTTCAGTTGGAAATGCATGAGATTCCTGTATATCTTTAAATCATCATGGTGTTTCTCTTATATTTTAGTGGAAGAAATATCATCATGGACACAGACGAAGTTAAAAATATGGAGAGTTCATGGTTGACCATTTTATTGAGGATTTGCATGTTCGTGTTTAGAAGTCATACCTCACCATCATCAAGAAAATAACAAGATGCCAGGGCAAGTTCCATTTCCTTCCACAACATATCAATTTCAGAGATTTCCTCTTCATGATTCTTTTCAGCTTTGTCATTAGTTTCCTTTTGGTTCTGAAATTTTGTTGACTTGAACTCTTCCCATTGATCAATAATTGGTGGCTGTTCCATATTGATGGTTGCGTCAATGTTCTCCATGCATCTTGTCAACAATTCTCTGCATGCAGCAGCACTAAATGATTTCTTTCCAGAAGGCTTCATATTGTATATACTCTCCCATTCAGAACGGATGCAAAATGCACTTCTCTTGTATGTTTTTCTGGGTAAATGTTGTACCATGAATCCATGCTCCTTCCTGTTGAAGTTTAACTCAGAAGCCTTCTTTTTGCGTCCTTTGGCGGTGGAACCATTTTCATAAAGATACCTGGAAATAAGGTCAGCAATATTTCCAGAATGACCTTCAGGATTTTCATCATATGAAGCGTCCAGTTCACGCAGAATTGATTTGCCCTCTGAAGATATTGACAAGGGAACCAAAGCAAGTTGTGATTGGTCAGATTGTTTCTTCTCCCGAGTTGGTGGGCTTTCAGAATTTTTAGAGACAGTTGATTTGTCTGCACTTCCACATACACGAATATTCTTGTCTGATCTTCTTTTGCAAGAGAAATCCCTGTTTTCATTTTCATCATGCTTCTGATATTTGTGGTCAGCCTGAATTGATAGTGCAAGTGGCATTTCCTCGCACTCCTCATCCTCATAATCCCATTTGCACATCTTTCGTCCCCCTATTCTTGGAGTTTCAACATCAAACTCGGGCACATCACAACCCAAATAACGGTCAGGCTGCACAAAGCGGCGCTTTGACCGACGCAAGTCCATGGGCTCATAAAGGCACAGTGGTGCATCAGTATGCATCTCGTCTCCGGTTCTTTTCCCAATGCCTGGAACAAATTGGACAATGATGGGGGACAATATTCCATTGTCTAATTTGAAATTCACACAATAGGAATTACTGCCAGAATCGGTGCTGCAATCAACATCGAGGACCTCATAAACCATTCGACCTTCTACTGACCTTACGTCAAAAATGGCTTGCTTTACAATGGATGCGACAACCAGCCATGTAAGGTCGGAGCAGAATTTTCCCGTGAAAAGTTTGTACTTCAGAAGAGAAGAGCAATCCTCTGACGTTCTCCATCGGTAGTGCTGATTCTCAGAAGGTACTGAGTCAAGTTTCTGAAGAATCATAATCTGATCAATTTGCACCCTTGTTGTTTCTTTACTAAGTTTTTTCTGCAACGTAAGAGCGGCATCTTCCCTGATATAGAAACTGACATAGAAATGGCAAGCACATATAGCACCATGAGGCTTCCTTTCAATAGATCTTATTCTGGCATCAGCCCAGACCTATACCACAATAAGAGTATGCAAATAAGCTGGCAATTCTGGACACAGCTATTGAGAAAGCAACAAACAGAAGCAATAGAAGGAATATGTGAGTTAGAGCGATTTAGTTAAAACATCAAAATCAGCAGAAAGGATACATAACTCAAATACTTTCACAATAAATCTTTTTACAATAGACACAGGAATAATGTCGTGCTCTTAAAAATAGATTGTTGATCAACTTAATTATTTTGTCTAAATTTCATTCTTCGTGAAAGCTGGTATACAAATAATACTTTGGCCTCCTCTGCTATAGCACCGAATAATGTCAGGAATAAGTTGGGATCTCGCTGAAGTAGAGCAAGGCAGGACAATATGCCTGACACTTGAGCTGGCCTTCATTTTCTCATTGCCAATTAGGTCCGCAGTTTTCTTATCCGGTTTCAGGAACTATTTCAGTCGAATGTAAAGAAAATGTTATGTTTTTGTCAAAGAGACAAATTGGGGAAAACATGGATGAGGTATTTCAATGTGAACTGTGTAAATTGAAGGAACGAGAACTGAACTAAATCCTACAGCTTGGTGCATAAAATTCTTGGTCACAAACCAAACAATATCCAAGCTTGAGAAAATTTGGACATAGAAAAACTTACAAGCGAGTCTTCACTCGAGTCTTCTGTATCGGATGAAGCAGTCAGAACGCATACATCAAGGCCGGGTCTCAAGATGCATGAACAATCATTAATTGTGGCCTTCCTTGACCTCATTCGGAGATTTGACGTTGGAATCATCTCCTCGATCACCTCCCCATTATCTACTACATGCATGGTAATGGCTCCATCCTTAATTCTTAAGCGCTCCACAGCATGCCAAGAGCCCCACCAATATGCCTCGAAGGCTGTCAAATGACATAACATAGACATGTCAAGTGAACTTCCAATTAAGTAGAGGTTATAGTCAAATAAACGGGAAAACAGAAAGCATGAAGTTCATAGATGGGAATTGGTTAGTGCTTACGATATGTATCAAGTGGATGACTGCTTTCATCCAATCTCTTCCTCTTCATGATCGCTCAACAAATCTGTGGTCAAATTAGAAGGACAGGTCAGTACATGAGTTTAAAGCTGCAATTTATTGCAAATAATCACTTTCTATGTCCAGACACAGGCGTCTTGGCTACAGATATCTACGTTTGACATGGGCGAATGTACATACTAATTAGGGTACTGCAATTTCAGCTAATATTTGTTTCCACGATATAGAGCTCGCTTGTGCGTGCCTCGGTCTAATCTACCTTTCCAGCCCAGATGCCTGGAGTGTCGTCCTCCACAAACATAACACACTAATTAATCGGTCTTAGCTGCTGGCCTTTGGGCGTTTTTTTGGGTGGGTGGGGGGGCAACTCCAGGAATAGTGCACGACAAGAATATCAAATCTTTCTATCCGTTTAAAGCATTTTATCCATCAGAGAGCGAGGGTAGGCCCAGCCATTAAAACTGAAACGACCCTTTGCTCAAGCAATAAGCTACTCTTATGGAAGCTATTTGCATTAGTTGATTTCGCTTCCTCTTTGACAGTGTCAATTGCGTAGAGAGAATGGACAATCAAACCAGCATTGACATACTAATGGGACTAACAACTTACGGCAAAGAAGGGTGAGCCCGAGTTTTTCTTTTACATTCGTGAGACCTCAAGGACCAAGACCTTCTTTAAATAAGTCAAGTTCCACTGGAATACACTAGTTGAACAATTGGGGATCTAATATTCAGAAATGTCATTTGAAACTCCTCTTGGACGGTGTTATCATAACTTAAAATGGTTAATCCAATCTTTGAAATTTGAAACCCATAGATAGATTTTGTTAATTGTTATCCAAACGACATTTTAAGTTTGAAAAAGGATAATTCTTCTTTTTATTTTTCTCTCTCTCTTATTGTGGTCCAAACAGCACTCGAAAAGGAATGAAGTCGAAAGACAAACTTTCCTTAATTCCAAATCAGCAATATGGCTTTTGAGTAAATGATCCAAACATATCTTTTTTGGCTCTATTTTTTCCCCCTTTTCCCCACATTTTTCCCTGAGATCGATGCATTTACAGCAGCAGCAATAAGTCATGACTTTCAATCACACTCGGAAATGTAGGATGATTCAACAGCCAAAATAATCGGCCTTGATTGCCTCATATTTTCCATTTCCTTCTCCTTTTGCATGGCAACCCACCTTCAATAACTTATGTCATAAGCTTTTCTCTATTTTTCTTTTTCTTTTTTTTTTTTCCCTGGACGAGTCTTTTATAGCAAGTTAAAAGCAAGGATGGAAACTCAAGGTCATTAAAAACTTCAGTTCAATGACGTTTCAATCATTCCACAAATAATAATAAGACGGCATGCACGCACTTTAATTGATTGAATGTGTACACGGAAATTTACAGATTCACAGACATACCCCTTCGCTTTCCAAAATGAATATCAGAAGAAGCAGCAGATCGCTACCAAAATGAGCAACTGTCCCCGGTCAGCCGTAACTGATCAAAGCTCTTGTCTACTCATTTATCCATCATTTTGATCCCCCTGAATTACCACAGAATTAAATCAGTAAGCACAAGTAGGAAGAGGAGGATTAAATCAGTAAGAAGAAGAAGAACATCAAGTCAACTGCACAGACTTCAGTGGAGCTCAATCATTTCCGCGAGGTTGAAGCTAGTGAATGAAATGAAATTTGAGGAGCTTGCTTCGCTGGGCCAGACGCTAGAGGTCTACAGCAGAAGCCTAGCTGAGTTCGGTGGCGATCAATGCACTTCACTGTTTGATTTGATGCTATAGAAGTAATTGAGCGATGGATCCATAACAATTATGATACTATAATAAATAATAAAGTGTGAGAGAGACAGAGGAAAGAGAGAGAGAGAGATAGCGGGTCAGTCGGTGCAGGACGAAAGCAAAAATCCACCAAATAGACTGCGAATCTTGAAGTTTGTGCACTGTGTCTGCCTCTTTTTGCATGAAAACCGGTTGAAGCGGTGGATAGATACGTCAGTCCCTCTGGTCAGGCCGACTGGGATTAATGTTTAATGGGGAGGGGTCGCTGAGAATCCACGCGGTAAACGACAGTCGGGTGCAACGGTGAATGATTGCACCCAGCAAGGGTAAGTTTGGGCATTCGAAAATTCAACGGTTGAGATTTCATTCATTGGTAGATCCTACGGTGTGGATGCCGGGTTTGATAGACCAATATTGGTTTCTGCATGTTCAAGCAGCTGTCGGAAAAGGCGCGCCACTCGAGGCCGATGCTCAACAAAAAGTAAGAAAAGGTGGTGGCCCACGTCCTTTTAATATTTCGTCAAGTTGTTGACAATTAATAATTTTATCATCGGCGTACCACTACATTACAACCACCATATATGTATATGCTACTAGTGCTAGTGGACAATTTACTGCTGGTAAATATGGGTGTTACTGTTAAATTTGTGGCTGCCATTAATCTCATTAATCATGATCACCACTCTGTAATTGCGGTTTGGATCATTACTTGGGAGGTCCAAATTACTTGATCATTTGGATTTTGCACGTAAAGATTATTTGAATATGTTGAATCATATTTTTTAGGCGTTTCATGTAAGATGAGGCTTTTATTTTTTCTTCATTGATAGGAAAAAAAATACAACTACTGATTTAGTCTGGATAAAATTTTCTCCAGTTAAATAAAATATATAATTGTAGCGCGTATATTTGTATTTATTATCCATTTACATTTTAACTGTGACACTTAACGTGACAAACCAATAACTATACAATACAAAATTGATAAGAAGTTCATACCCCAAAAAAGAATACAAAGTGAAAACAAGTATTTCAAATTAATTGGGTAAAGGTTGGATTGGATAGTAAATATGAGAGATTGTAAATGAAAAATTTTAAATTCAGGACCTCTCACTTATCAAAAATAAATAAATAAAAACGTATTCCAAACATTTCAGCTTAGTATATTGCCAAATTTTGTTTTACTGACGCGACATGAGAGATGGATTTTGATGGCACGGTTGCAATGATTTCATATAAATGTCATGCTTGTCATGAATATTTTGTAATTATACGAAGATTCATTTGGATGGAAGATATGTTAAAACTGATATTTATTTGTATAATATTTATTGATTTTAGAACTGTATGTATTTATATTATGTTTGATTTGATATATTTCTGCTAATAGTGCATATTTATTAAATAAAAATGATCTTTTTCATTAAAATATATATATAGAAGATTCACCTATGTAAAATCAACGGATAATTTCAGAAACCCCCCTTGAGGTTTTTGACAATTTTACTCGGCCCCTCTCAAGTTTAAAAAATTACACTTACCCCATTTGATATAGTAAAATACATGTAATACCATACACTTAGTAGACAATTTTAAATTTAAAATAATAAATTTAGAAAATCCAAAAAATTTTATTTTTCTGTCTCTTGTCTATTTTCTCCTCTCACTTTTCTATTTAATATAACATTTTTTCATCATTTTCAATTTTGTGGATATTAGCAAATTGAAATTACAAAATCAAAAGAGGGAGTAGATTATATGTCAAACTAGAAGAAAATAAGGAGACACGTAGTGATAGAGAAATAAATAATGAAATTGATTATTGAAATAGGAAGAAAAACTAAAGATGTGAAATTTGTCATATTTTGTTTGTTGATGAGAAAAACATATATAAAATGTCAATAATTATATAAGAATATCTTTCATTGAATTAGAAATTATTATTATTATTTTATTGTGAAAATAGAATCTACTTTCTAGATATTAATATTTCTAAGGCCATTAGGAGGGTTGTAATGGTAGTTCTAAATCAAATTAACTTGTATTGAAAAGATATTTGAGCATTGATATTTAATTTTTGAGTATAAAATTGGTTGTCAATGGAGGTTTTGTGTGTGTGTGTGTTTTTTATATTGGTAAGTATTGATATTGTATATGCAACTTGGGATCTTTTATGGTTATTTGGTTTTAGAACTTATGCTTGGATAGTTGTTAGGTATTAGACTTGTTGATTTGTGCAATGTGTGGAAGAAAATGATTCAATATACTATAATTTTTTTTCTTAGTTTTGTACAAAAAGGTAATTTAGGATTTTTGTGAGAAAATCCTTTTTGTTGGACCTATATTGTTACTAAACAGTAAAAGTAGGCGAGATATGTGAAATTTTTAAAACGCGAGGGACGCTCTATGTAATTGTTAAAAACCTCAGTGAAGGTTTGTAAAATTATCCCTAAAATCAAACGGATTTTGTTACATTGAAGTACAAGATTGGTATTCCAGATTAGTTTGGA